>NC_071354.1:133123867-133423867 GCF_943734655.1 Sabethes cyaneus | reverse complement strand
TTTTCAATGGAAATACACCAACTATTTCTTCCTGTCCGCACATTATTCGCCCTTGTAAATATTTCGGGGAGCTCCCCGAATGCATTATTGAATAAGTGGCAGCCAGTTGTCTCAAACGCTTTTCAAGAAGTACATAAATTTCATATCCAGGCAGGCAGTCCGGTCCTTGAAATGCAAGCAATGCCAAGGTTTTTTTGCGTTCTTCTCCGCTGAAGAAGAGTGTGCTTGAGACAAGATAGATGGCACTGCGACGCATCACAGCAGCAGTCTATGCAGCAAGATTCAGAATAGGACCAAACATCATGCCTTCCTGGAACGTCTCAAAAAAGTAGCGAAGAAATTTGTGAAACCATTTAGGTATGTTCCTCGGAAACTGAACAGAAATTATAAATTCATAATTTCAAATCGTGACGCGTTGCTGGTAATTTTTACAACCCTATTAAGGCTGCATACTGTTAGAGCGACAATTCCGAGGAGTCCGCAGTAAGATAAACGGTAAGAAAGTCGCATTCAGAAGAGACTGGAAGTGACGTGCAGAAGGATCCTTATGAATCTTTGGACAAAATCGATGGCTATTGAACATAAGCGTGACTGGTGTCTGACCATGGCAAAAAAACGTAAAAGATGATAACAAACTACGAGAACGAGACGAGCTGGAAAATATGAATAAAACAAATATGAATTCGCTTCATGAATTAATAATTCATAACGTTATAAAAATGTTGAAGTGGATGTCAATAATTTATAAAGTAACATTTTTTTCTTTATTGCGTGATGTTCAGATCTGCTTGTAGGAGAACTTTTATTGTTGGACTTAATGATTTTATATCCTTACCATGTTTGGATTTGCTGTGCCAGTACCTTACAGTGAGGGAAAAAAGTGGTATCATTCTCATAGGAATGTCGTGATTATGCTTAGTACAAACAGAGTTCAGCGCCACGCCAGAAGCGCCAAAAGTGTTGTTCGCTGCTCACGTATCACGTGAGAATTGAATTTTCCTACATCTATAGACGAGTCTAAGAAAACATAGTTCAAGATGGACTTTTCGCAACGTAAATGTGTCAATTAATCTTTTTTAGACTATCACTATAATCACAGTGTATTATCAATGGTTTCGTAGGCAAGCTTTGTGACCTGGATTTTTCGTCGGGTCATCGTTCTAAATCACACTTTCCAGCGATACACGTGTAAGGAGGAAATAAATGTATTGTTTATTTATATTCCTTTTTTCGGTTATTCATCGGTCTCCGGAGAACACCGACCGACGCGCCGCAATTGACGTGAAAGCAGAGCAGCAAATGGTGCTCAAAATGTCATTACGTGCGGATGAGATATCGGTCTCGTCAGATTGGAAATTGATTTTGCACAGAGATTTTACGCTTTCCCTTGTGACCACTCACAAGGTGGTGCATATGTGATTGTCGGTTTTGCGAAGGCTAAGCAAACAGCGAAACAGAAAGAAGGAAACTTTTCTGGCAAGAACGGGACCAGCAGTGATTTAAGCATTTGAATCGTAATAAAGACGTGAATTGACTCAGTGGGAAATAATGCTATTTATGTCGAAATTTCTCAAAATAAATTCAATTGTGGCTGTCTCGTTTACTTAATATTAATTTTAAATAAATACAGGTGTTGTGGAAATTGACTTTCCGGCTATTTAGTCCGTCCGCTGTAACTCCAGCACAATGTGCAATTTTAGCGCACCGTGTAGAGCGGCTACACATTCGCCCTAAAGGGCTGTTCGTTTCGAAAAGGTGCTACTCATCTTGCTAGCAATGATTCTTAGCAGGCCGGTTCTCTTTCATTCAAAGGATCAAAAGCCGAGGCGCCTTTGATTTAGCTTGTAATATACCACACGCATACTCTTAAAGGAGGAAATCCATTCATACCAAGGGAGATCGAGCGAGCAGTGCCTGCAAAATGATGAATTATCCATTTGTCGATAGTAATATTTATATCTCAATTAATGTAATTTATTATTTATTATGATTTATCCACGACACCGATGGAGAGTGCCAGGCAGGCGATGAGAAGAGGCTAAGGTGAGAAAACAACTGACAAGACTGGGCCTGAACGAGGATACTGGACTGGAAAGAGGCCCAGCAAGCGTTGGCTACTTTGCTTCTAGTCGAAAGGGTTTCGCGAACAGATTGATCGAAACTAGCCTCAGGACCGAGAAGCTTTCTGATCGGTGCCCATAAATTCAGTCGCAGTTAGCAAGATTCGCTTACTGTAATGGCCCACTCGCTTGAGAAAACGTCGACGGCGAGCGAAAATCGCCGCCGGGTGCGATGGTGGTAATAATAATATTCGCCGAAATTTATTGTTGTTATTATGTACGGTTTCAGTCAAAAATATTATTATGGACGACGACGGCAGCGAAAAATTATGTAAATATTTATGGAAATATTATTTAAATTTTTTAGTTGCAGAGGCACATGTTATTCAGGTGCCAGTCATTCTTTTAAAGTCCAAAACGATTTTGAGCTTTAATCGATCAAATCTGATCTGAAGTATATGTGCCCTAAATAAGGTATGAATAGGATAAATTTAGCAGGAACCGATTAGAGGTAAATTTTTTGACCCTTATTAATTAAATTTGACGACTAAAAATGAAGGTGTAGAGCGGTTGATAGACGGCCGAAAAATAGACGTCTTGCGAAGTTTATCGCTCCAAGAATTCATGAAACTGAAGCGGACCCTCGAAACGGTAACGATTCAACCGGTGTGTGGACAGAGTTAATATGTATAGTTCAGCGATAATGTGGAGTTTGGCAGCAAAAACGGTCTGTTTTCGAAAACTGAGAAGGACCTAAAGAGAAAAATAAGAAGAGACCGCAAGGGGGCTACACGGCAGATGATGATAAATCATTCCCTTGTCCTCCGGAACCTGTCTGCGAATCCCGGGCATAAAGTCGCAGTGCGTTCATGAACGCAAACCTAAAGATGAAGAAAAACATTAATATATCGCTCGAATGTGAGATGAAAAATATTTATAAAACTTTCATCACATCAAAAAATGATATCATTATCGTTGAATGTTATCAAAATATTTCAATAAATTGTCAATAAATCGATTTATCTCAACAAATTTATCTTACATTTATAATGTATGACAGTAAGTTGGAGTCGTTCTGATTTATTTCCTCCTGTCCGCGGTCCGTCCGTGCCGGGTGCCGGGCGGAGAGGGTTTCTTCTTTCCTACGTACGTTCATTTTAGGCTAACTCGATGCGTGAAGTTGACGATCCGATGTATCCGCAGCGATCGTCACACGCACCGTGCGCCGTCAATGGCCGGTCACCCGATGGACCGGAGTGATATGCTGTCGCATCGATCACGGTGAGCCAGTGAGAGAGAAAAAAAAACATTGCAAAACTGGACCAGAAAATGATATGTGTTCTAGACATCTTTGGTCGGAGTATATAATAGCCGTACTTCCACATCTCATGGAGATATGAACTGATAACATAGCCGTACCGTGCTTCGCAGAAAGTGCATTTTTATTCATAAAAGTGATTTCTTGCTTGATGGCTATGCTATGGCGTGGAATCCTACTACTGGTTTGTTACTGAATCATTTCTGATCCTGATCGAAAAAAGGGCGGTAAAGGCCTAGAGCGCGCTTTGAAGGTTCAATGAGAGTTTTTCTTGGCTTCCAATCAAACGATTACTTCGCGTACACTTTTGCACCCAACTGGTACATTATTCGATTAAATCAACCCATATAAATTATTTAAAAAATATATTTTTCCAAGTTCTTTAAAAGTTACAGCCAATCTACATCATTTCAATTAATTGCAATTTTTGGCTTACCATATTTTAATAAAAAATAATGTCGATAATATCGATGCACATCCAAATTGTGTTTGAACGAATTTTTCCGTAGCTACTTGAATTGAGATGCAGTTGTTGTTTTTTTGGCAGGTTTCAGACCAACACAAAGTTGATACTTTTTGCTTTTTTGGAGATGAACGATTTCACGTTTCCAGCAAAGTATGAAATACGCAAAGGACTGCGGAAAGTAGCCTCGGGGCGCAAATACATATGCGATAGGTATTATCATCATCGTTATGTTTATGATGATATTATGAAACTCTTTAGCTGTGAACGATTACTGTTATTCTTGCGATTTTATTGCCAAGTTGGAAAGAGCAGTGCGAGGTGAAAATTTGCGATGCAAATTACCGTCAATTTTGGATGCCGAGGATTATGTTCTTTAAAAAATATGTGGTTTTAAAATTTGGTTGGTTAGTGATGGCCGGTAAAATTTTGTAAATGTTCAAAATTAAGCACCGATTCGCTTCTGGAAGTGATTCCGGTTAAAATGTTTTCGCCCTAAATTCCGACCACATTTCATCCTGGGGGTGAAGTTGGACGCAGTCTGCCAACGGCAATGATTGATTGTGGCACAACTCTGAAGAAACATAAGAGCACGGACTTCCCACGAAAGGGCAGACGTGATGCTTCGAAGCCAAAAGAACAAAAAAAAAAAAAGAAATATCAAGGGGTGTTTTTGACATGTTGTCACCATACCGTGTGGCATTTAGCGCTTATTTCCAGCTTTCTTCGCTCGCACTCAAAGCTAATTACTAGCCGAATTGTGAAGCGCGGAAACAAACTCCGCCTGCTGGCAGGAATGACTACGACAGCGAAAACGAAGTTTCGTGGGCGACTATCTAAATTATTTATGATGGAAGGTGCCTTCGAGAGTGCGGAGGAATGCCCCGACAAACACCGTTCGCTTTGATTTAGCGCATTAGTTTGCTCCCGAACTCACAGAAGGCGGAAAAGTGACTCGGGTTATAAAGATAAAACCTATAATTGTGCGGTAATTTTGTCCATGCATTACAAGAACGAATAAACGGTAGAAGCAATTAAAGAGTACGTCAATATGTGTACCGATGAAGGGACATATTTACTGAGTGGCTCATTAGGAGACAGTAATGATCATTACTCTAGTTTCAATAATAGCCATTTCACATGCCTACGACAAAGTGAATGTGGATCGGAACTAGTACTTGAGACTAGCTCAATGATGATGAGCTATTAAACGTACTAAACAGTTTCAAAGTGGATATGACCGATCTTTCTGTTTGTTTTGGCCTTGTCGGCAATAAATCATAAAACGCAATCATATAAATGCAGTAAAAGCTGAGGTTCATTAAACATAACTATAACAATAGCCGTCGTCGTTAAGGGTGATGAGGGAAAAGTAAATATTTAGAATTCGTTTATTTAATTAAACCAAACAAAGATATTAAATGCAAATAGCAGCTGGCAACTCCATTGAAAGCAAACAATGGAATAATTTTCGGGTGATAATTTATAGTGTGCCGTCGCTCTCGTCGCCCGATCGGTACCAAAACAGACCATTTAATAGTGTTGAATTTCCTTTGCCTTGCGGTACGCTTCACCGAGACCGAATAGTACCTACCGAATTATGGTGACCGTTATGGTTTTATGATATTCAATCTGCTGCGGTAAAAACCGCATTTGGGCCATATTAACCATCTGAGGATGGAGATAATGATTACCCTAGTTGAGATATCTTTAGATGACTTTTGATTACATATTTATAAATGAAGTGCCATTGCAAGGTTATAGTATTGAACACCTAATAGTGTGACCACCCTCAACAGGTGAAAATATTTCTATATATATCAGCAATTTTAAGTAATATACAATCAACATCGAAAATTGCTCTGATTTTGTTAAAGTAATGTGCACTTGTTATATTTTGAAAATTTTAAACCCGTATTATTCATTACCCCTTAGCTCCTTTCTGAGTTGAGGTGTTCCGAAATATTATCGTTTTTTCCAACCTTTCTTTCTTTAAAAGTACATAACTTTTGAACCACTTATCCAAGTTTAATAATCTGCGTACTAAATGAAACGTTTTTCAACGAGCTTTTTAAAAGTATAAGAAACTGAAACTCAAAGTATCTCATGATTGACAAACCCTTGAAATTACTTGCTTTTTCGTGCTTCCAAGGCGTGCAGACCGAAGGGATCAATATTCTTTATATTTATTTTGCAAAGCCAAACATTTTCTGCATTACATTTCAGAAATTGAGAAATGTGTAACCTTTGTTGTATCAATTATATGATCTAAAGAAATAAAGTTACGAGAATGTAATGGAGACGCATGTTGTTTTGTTTTCAGCTACAATGAAGCGGATACTTCTGGTAATAAAACGTGTAATGGGTTGTCTTTGGTAGAAATATTCGTTTCATTGAAGGTAATAACAAATCACTATGCGTCTCCGTTGTATTCGCGTTTTTTTAATTATATCCGGAAATTTTAAAATTTTTGTTACATTTGTACAAGCTTATCAGTATTCCAAAAAATACAAAATGTGAATGTTTTCTTTATTTAATTTTTTTTCATTCGATATATAGACCAAAACTATATCGGGTTGTTCAATGGTAGGTGAGAACCGAACCCACGTCTCTCGATTGTCGGTCGTCGTGTGATACCTCTACAACACCGCCGCACCCTTCTACTAGATAGTCTAACATCTAGTTTTGTTGCGCGCTTCCAATTTTACCATTCCGCACACACACCACCCATTTGCTCAACGACCGGTAATCGAGAGACGTGAGACGCGGTCCGATTCCCACCTGCCATAGAACAACCCGATAAATTTTTGATCTATATCGAAGTTTTCCAGTTGATCCATTCAATCATTTAATCGTATGTTTGAAGTTAGCTGATTAGAGAATCACACCAATTTACAATCCTTCAACATCAAGCGAACTAGGGCGTAATACAGTAGGCATCCTCAAAATTTCGTTTAAAGATAGGAGTAAATCCCGGTTTAGTGGTTAGCATTCACGCCCAGGACCTGGGTTGAAATCCCAAACCAAACTGTTCAAGTGACTATAATAAAAAAAACACTAATAATTAATCTAAGCTGCCGAGATGCTTTGAGATAATTAACTCGCGACGTAGTTAAGATAATTAACTCGCGACCACAAAACGTCGGTTTTGTGTCCAGCAAAGACACCAAGGTCACCAACTTGGGCCACTCTGCGTAACTCATTTCCATCGATAGTGTAGCAGGCGTAAATCGTGTTTTTAATGCTATGTCAACTCATCGCACACTCTAGTTCAGTGAGCACCAAATAAAGTTTGCAGATCAAATAAAGCTTGCAAGTGACGGCAGTCATCTATATATCCTGTTGGAGCAAACCATTGTTGTCAGGTTGCCAGTGTACGTACATTAACGTTGCTTTAGCTGCAAGTTCAAGAACAACTAGAAAAGAACAGGTTCCACGTTACTGCCTTGGGGAACTTATCGGTAAACACTGGTTCCGAATATAAACACGAAGTACTCTATCACTGAGATGTAAATACAGCCATTCGACTACTTTTGTTCATTTTCAGTACCTGCCATAATTTTTGAATGGTGACCGAACGATAGCCATAAATACGATTACTTTACGAACGTTTGCTATATGTACGAATGCCATAATGTATGCTTGCCATAATGACAAAACCGATTTCTGCTTTTTTAACTAAGTCTATTAGGCCTATTGTAAGCCAGCTGAAAGGTCATGCTAGTTCTTCAATCTTTGAATTGGTCGAAGTGTTGTTCTGGGTCATCATGCCAAAAAATCGAACTATGGCAAACATACATTATGGGTTTCGTCTATTATGACTATCGTATTTTATAGCTCTCATCGATTATGGCAAACATACACTGAGAAAAAAAATTGTCCGTACAGTATGGCTACCAAAAAACAAGCCATACTGTACGGAGAATTTTTTTATTCAGTGTACATTATGATATTCATCTTTATAACATGCGTACGCATGGCAACCCGGACAAGTTGATCACCTGCTTGTATCTATTGATTGTCAAGATTTGGAAGGAGTGGAAAGACGGTGTATTTGCCATATCTACAAGAAGGGCGATAAGCTGCATTGTGAGAACTACTGAACGATCACTATCCTGAATGTCGCTATACAAAGTGCTGTCCCAAGTCATCTTCCATCGACTATCGCCAATAGCCAATAGATTCGTCGGAAGTTATCAGGCCGACTTCATGGAGGGTCGATCTACAACGAACCACCCGGCGGCAGATCCTTTAGAAGTGCCGCGAATTCCGAGTCCCCCGTGTGCCGCATATGATAGTGTAAACCGACAAGAGCTATGAAAAATTCTGGACGAAAACGGCTTTCTGGGTAAGCTTACTAGACTTATCATGGTTATGATGGAGAAGATTCAGTGCTGTGTGAGAATCTCGGGTGGATTGTCGGACCCATTCGAACCTCGTAGGGGACTCCGACAAGGAGGTGGTGTTTTTTGCCTGCTATTCAACATTGCGCATTAAGGTGTTATAAGACGAGCGGCGATCGAAATGCGGGGCACGATTTTCAAAAAATCTAGTCAATTTATCTGCTTTATTGACGGTGTCGACGCTATGCCGGCAGTACATTTGAGGTGGTGGAAGATCAGTACACCAGACTAAAACGCGAAGCAGAGAAGATTGGGTTGAAGATAAATAAGTCTGGCGAATTATAAGCTGGCAGGCGAGACCGAGCGCGATAGGATCCTCTATGGGCATGAAACGTGGACATTGCTAGAAAATGACCTACGAGAACTTTCGAACGGCGTATGCAGGCGAAAAATGAATCACGAGCTCGCGCGTCTCTACGGTGAATCTAGTATTCAGAAAGTGGTTAAATCTGGACGGATACATTGGGCAGGACATGGTGCAAGATGCCGCATCGAATCCGGTAGGAACAAGACGAAGAGGGGTACAGTGAGCGAGGTGGCAAGACCAGGCGGAGCGAGATCTGTCAAGCACTGGGTGCTCGCGGAACTGGAGACCAGCTGCCATGAACCGAATTAGATGGAGGAGTTATGTTACGCAGGTCTTGTCATTAGACGTAAGGCCAACTAAGTAAGTAAGTAACTGCAGCCAAAGTAACACAGTTAAAGAACAGCAAGAAAAGCAAAGGTTCCATGTTGCTGCCTTAAGGAACTCTAAACTTATTAGTGAACACCGTTGAAATACTGGATCCGAGTTTTAAATTAAGTACTCTACCACTGAGATATGAGTTCAGCCATTCGACCATTTGTTGAGAAGTACCAAGCTGAGATAGAATACTCCGTAGGAGTATTGTATGGTCAATTCGATCGTAAGCTGCTTTCAAGTCAGTATAGACAAAATCAACTTGTTTGTTACCTTTCATTTACCTTCATTTACCTTACCGGTATGAAACCTTATCGAGTCGTTGAAATGTAGGTAGTTCTTAATGCATATCACACCATTAAGCAAAGCAAAGCCTAGGACATGCTTCGAAGGAGTTGAAAACCCTGATACAAACAAGCACGCATAAAAATATAAAATAATAAGCTTATCACTTACTCAAAAACGATACAGCACAGAAATGCAATGCAGAATACAGCATTTATCAGGGTAATATCACAAAAGTACTGGTCGCGTTGATGAGCCATCACAAGAAAAAAATGTTGGCCGTTCGCTTGGGGTTTTTTTTTGTGGTTGTTTCTGTTTTTTACAATCTTTCTTTGTCACGATTGTCATTGGACTTCATTTTTTCCAGATTTTTCTCTTCATCACGACCTGAGATCCATCGTTATTAGCAACGCGGGTTTTATTGCAGACTTATAGTGGTTGCTTTGACCAAAATTGGTTGTAAAAACCTCCATAAACTGGAATAAATCTGTTTTGGGATTTCTTTCTAGAAGAGGTTTGCTTAATTTTGTTGTCCGCAGTTGGATTCATTCAAATTTTCCTCGTACTTTTTGATGATGGAAATCCTTTCTATGTCTGTCTAAATGTCTAATAATGAAAATCTGATCGAACGAAAATATGTGTCAACTAATCAAATCTTCTTTTAACAACATGAAATTACTCTTCCTTTTAGAATAAATACAGAAAAAATATTCAATTAGAGTTCCAGTTGATGGAATCCCCATTTTCGGACTTTTCGTTCAGCTCGGATTCTGTACAGCATTGAATTGTTTCTTGTTTCCAATGGTTTTTAGGTCTGCTCTCGAGTTTTACTATTTTTCGATTGGGTGAGACTCTGGTGTGTAGCAAGGGTACTTATCCTGGGGTACCACATGCACATTGTTGCAGTCCTACCACTTTATGACCTTTGCCAAATTCGGCCAAAATAGTAAGGAACAAACATATTAGTTCTGGAAATGCAGAGGACATTTTCCAGGCAGTCGTGCACGTAAATTTCCTAGTTGATTGTTTCGTTTTTGCAAGAAATATATCCCTTTTCAAGCCAAAGAAGCCTACCAAATCAGAATCTTCTTAGCGTAATTTGATAGCATCATATGCTTGAAAATCCGCCTGGCAGTTGGCGTATAAAACTCTTGCCAGGAAGCTGTTTGAAGTAGATTTCGTCGTTCACCACCACGCAATAAAACTTTACCAGCAGCATTGTGTACAGCTTCCGGGATTGTGTTTATTCTGGCATGTTATTTAGTGATATACGGTTGTGGATATCTTGTGGGTTGTGGGTTTGAAACAGCGTTTCCCAGTTCCACTTGAAAGCATTGTCCAATCTCCATTTGTCGTCGTCGATTCGATGTCGTTCGATTTTCGTCTGAACCAGCCTTCCTGGTTATGCACGTTCCCTGAACACTGATGTTTTGTCGGTGACAATTGATGTCGGGAGTAATTCGGATTTTCGTGATGCACGGCCAACATTTTGTTAACAAGAGAGTAAAACTGAAATTTTTTAGTCTCGTTTTAAGACTGACAAAACAAATAAAAAAATGAATTTTATTGATCATTATTGTGGCTTGATTGCTTGCAGAGTAGAATGAAATTCATTAAATGAAATGGGAAAGCTCGAAACTATTTTTTTATTAACCATGAAATGCTGTGAAATATTCACTAAAAAAACCTTCAGAGCAGCGTTTCCCAAATGGGGGTTCGCCAAACCTTTAATTCCGCCAGTGGGTCAAAGAGGCCGCGAATCAAAAAAATTTGGGTGCCACTACATTAGAGATTATATAGGTATCTATAGCTCGATTAAAATCAAAAGGTGTTTCTCTTTTTTCACTAATTTGACCACCAGCCAAATGAAATTGGCCCTATATTATACCTCACAAACAAACCTCACAGAAAATCATTGGAAGTTAAACAGTAGTTACACAATGAAAACGCGGCTCCTTACAAAAAGTCCCTGAAGATGCTGAATCGAAAAACACAGCACCATCTTGGGAGGGTTTCTTCTAAACGGTTTGCTTCGGTCGTTTTACTTTTGTTTGTTTGTTTGTTGTTCGGTAAAATTCTAATTACAAATTTTAACTAATTGTCCCGCGCCGCAGCAGTGGTCATGCTTGGTGTGTGTTCCGCCGCACCAAATTGATTTGCATTTTAATTAGCACTTTTTTCGCCTACTTCATGAAGCGTGAGGATTTGGCGACGGTCCTGCTGCTTTGTTGGTTCGTTCCGCGTGATTTACCGGCGTGTCTTTCATCCGAATCGGTACAACCGTGGACCGTGGTTTGGCGCGAGAGGAAAACTGTTTCGTAGTACAGAAGCTTTACGTTTTACGGCCAGAACAACAGCCACCCGTGCAATCTTCTGATATTCGACTGCTGCTATTCGAATGATTTGCCCAGTCGGAACAAATACTTTAATGTGCGGTGAAATAACATTCCGTTTGCTATTTTCATGGTGGCAGCGGATTGTATACTGATGCAAGAATATTTTATTGTAACAAGAGAAGCGAGGAACGAGCGAGGCCCAAGGTTGCAAATGTGGGCTAACATAACTATTCCATTTTCAATAATCGCGCACAGGAATCATGCTCCTCTCACTTTCGACCGTTTTCTAGTTTCAGCTTTGCTACTCTCGGTGTGAGGTTTAAGTGGAAACGAATCCAAGCTTAATTAGCACTAAAATAAGTAACAATAATTTGCCGTTCTATTGGCGTTAATTTATTGCATAATGTGGCAAATGGCGAGAGCTTCTCTATCTCCTCGAATCGCATAGCAGAAACAGGTGTGGATTTAGGTCGAATCCTTCTGGGACCGTTACTTTATGTTCGTCTCAACTCTGTCGATTGCCGCTGTTTTCTTCTCGACCGTATATCGTATAGAATAAAACAAATAAGCTGAAGAGGTGTGGTGCAATTACGATCCTTTTTTGCGCGATCGATTTCCTGACACGAGCAAAATTGGAATGAATTTATACACTTCTATAAGTGGGTTTCTATGTAGCGGTATGCTACGATGTTGAATCTATAGCAGGGCTATAGGATGCAATTATGCACTCGAAACTAACTCGCTGTACGTTCTGCTGGGTACAATGCTTAGAAGATTATTTTGTCTAGGCCCCAAAAACTCGCCGAACATTTATTGAGTAATACAGAAGGACAGTTTTGGTAATTCTCAACTTTAATCCTCTTGTTTGCCCCTTTGTGGCAGTGGTCATATTGTGAATCATTTGTTCATATTTTCATCCTCAAATCATAATCTTCTATACCCTACGATCATGGCTGTATTTTTTACCAGCGCGCTGACGGTTGTCTTTATACCTACATATTTTTTGTTAGTGCGGATAATATGTTTGCTTATTAAAGACGACATTTTTGAACATAATTAAAAGCTATAGAGCATCCGAGTTGACACATACAAGAATAGAATTAAATGTTAATCTCATCATTTGTGCTTCCTCTTATGTTCACTAAATGGATCTTGAGAGAAAGAATTATAGAGCGTAATAAGGAGCTTGTTGTTGGTCGTGATTTTCATATTATGCGATACATAAGTAGCTTTATCAGCTGCTTAAAAATTAGGTAGGAGGCATATATCAATGCTTGCCCCTCGGAGCTTGTGTGGCTGTTATGACAGAGAGTTACGGCATTTTTCAGTCACAGTGCCCGTACGCTCATCTTACTAATCGTCAAATCGAAAATCCTTTAATCTCATTTAACTGTAAATTAACATATTATATGACAAATATTAAAATCAAATTGACTATACGTTCTATCATCGGGTAATTTGATACCTTTGTACATTGTCATCTCTGCCGAGAACCGAGAAGGGGGAACGTTCTGCTTCGGTTGTCCCATGGCTGTCGGTTTGCTGTCATTGCCTTTCAAGTCTCTGTCCCACTCACTCGTTCTTGCCCATTTTTTCGGGTTTGTCGATTGTATCCATCGACCGCTTTTTCCGGGGGATAGAAGAAGAAACGTAAATAATGAACACCGAGTCTCTTCGGTGCGCGCAGTGTTTGTATCTGAGATTACGGGGAAGGTGGCGGACAGGCACGGGAGTCCAAGAAGGTCAAACCCCGGAGATGCCGGTTGACTCTTCAAAAAATCGACCATTAGATTCATTATTTATTTAGCCTGTTGCGGCGGTTGTCAGTTGCTTTTTTTTCTTTCTTTTGTTTTTTCCTCGTTTATTCGGTGTTTTGGGGGAATAGAGAAGGTTCGATAGTAATTTGGATGAGTGGAGCCAACTTGTCAATGCTTGGGATGATGATGACGATGACGACTATTATGGTGGTGTTGAAAGATGAAAAGACAATATTTGAGGATATATTAACACTTGAAATGATTGTTACGGCTCAATGAGCAGAGTAGTGAAGAAATGGCAAGCGCGGGATCACGAAGGCGGGCTTAACAAGTGGCATAATGTGATTCGTGGACATGAAGACGATAAATTATTTAATTTGAAACTGTGGGTTCGCTCGTGAACGGGCTACAATCGTGATGCTAAACTGTTTATTAAAACACTTTCTCTCTTCTTTTCAGTTGTTGGTTGGTGGTGGACAGACGACAACAGCCAGTTCACAATCGCCTATCTCGGCCACAAACGCTCCGTCACTGAGCCCGGGAGGGTCGGCAACAGGCGCGCCATCAGGTGCCTTAAGCCCCGGGGCTGTCTCACAAACCTCAAACAATGCGCCACCGGCAACTTCCTGCTGTGAAAATGGCAGACCCATTATGACCGATCCTGTATCAGGACAAACCGTATGCTCCTGCCAATATGATTCAGCGAGGCTAGCGCTGTCCAGTTACTCCCGAATACCGACTGGCAGTGTTGGGGTCTACGGTACACCTTATCCCTCAACCGAGCAAAACCCGTACCCAAGCATCGGCGTAGATAGTTCAGCATTTTATTCACCTCTTGTAAGTATTATTTCGACTCTGTTGTTAAACTGTAAAAAAATATTCGCTGCGGATGCATAAATACAACAATTTCTGCCTGGAATACAAATTACGCATGTGGAAAATTCCGCATATAACATCTGCCCAATGCACAATTCAAAACTAGCATCTATTCAATAGTACAGCACGTAAATGTGAAGGCCATGTATGATGGTGTGTACTTAATTAATTAATGCCACTATACTGATCGTACTTTTCCTTTGTCATCCCGTGTGAAAAAATCCGTTATATATGAAGAAATGTGCAGTATGGCAATCCACATTTGACAGATGAGAAATGTGGGAAGCGAAGATACGCTGAAAGCGTATTCTTGGATCATTGGAACAATTGACGTGGTGTCAAACCAAAAGCATTTAGATGTAATTTTTTCATAAGTAAAAGGCAAATGATTCCTATTTCGTCCAGCGGTAGTGGTTCAAGAGCTATAAACGCATTACGTCGCGCTTTTTAGCGAAAGAAAGATCTTAAAGATTGAACGCTTTTTGAAATATTGTTTGGTTTAGTTTAGTTTGTTAATGTATTGAAATAAATGAAAGTGGCTACACTCAGCGCTAATAATACACCGTGAGCTGAGTGTGAAAATCAAGTCCGAGTTTTCTAACGCGTTCAGCAACATCTATGGTGTACCACAGGGGAGCAACCTTGGACCACTGATTTTTTTCTCTTTTTATGAGTGAACTGTTAGCTCTCTTGCCACCTGATTGTCGGTCTTTTTATGCTGACGACGAAAAAATCTTCAAGGTAATTGAAACGCACTCCGACTATACATATTGAACTGCACCGCTTTGCGGACAAATCTGAAAATTGATGCTCGAGTAACATGCTTACCGTCAGCATCTCAAAGTGCTTCGCCGTCTCCTTTCACCGTAAAAATAAGCATATAGCTTGTAGCTACAACATAGCAGGACATGGTTCTGGCCACTAACGGAGTAGATCGAAATGCATATATGTATTTGATACAGATTCTCAAATTGTATAACCATTTTTCGTGTGTAATTAATTACGTTTACGTACTATCAGAAAAATATGTACTTTTACTAATGCCTGCGATCAAAACGTCCAACTTACAACGCAAATTGAAAATTACGTTAATTTTCAATGTTCGTTTATAGCCTATAATTTAAATGTATGCGTTGTAGTTGTAGGTTTTATTACTAGAAAGCTTCAGTTGAAGAAATTGAGATTGAAGCGAGTTACGTGCTCTCGTGCTCTGTGTATTCCCACTTGCCCCTGGATACCATATAAATGACAAGTAGGTTCACCATTTCATTATATTGTTTGGCAAAATAAATAATTTTCTAATGGTTTTTTCAAGAGTGAAAGTCATGAAAAAATCATTGGCAAGGTATAAAGATTCAATTTGTAACGCATTTTACCTGCCAAATGGTTCCCAAATTTTACTACGCCTTAAAACCAAATTTCTTTACCAAAATGGTTTCTGAAATGATCCAACATCTAAACTCAATTCAACTTTTTGCAAACACCGCAAGTGATAGTTACACAACTGCAAAGCGTAACTCGGTCGCCATTATTATCCTGTTGAACGACGCACAACGTGTTGAATTCTTCGCGTCTTTACGGTCATCGGAAAAAAGTGCTCATAGAATTTCGATTTTGTATGCAGTGCACGGATTCGCGCTGCGAACACGAATGCCGGAGGGAAATGGCCTGATCCGTTTTCCTTTAATCAAAGTGGTTGAGGAACGATACTGATGATGGGAATTAAAGTGACTGGGCAAGTTAATTCCGGCTTCTACACACACAGCCTCTTCTCTCTTCAGTTTCATGATGTCTTTCCGAACGTCGTTCTACAGCTTTCATTAGGCCGCACAAGATAAAACGTGTTGCAAAATAGAAGAAACTGTATTAAACCACTCACTGCCCGCTCTACCGTTCCATTAATTTATCACACACAGCATCATCATCATGATTCATTTGGGATACGCACTCTCCTTACGGTGTATTGCGGTTATTTTCGCCGCAAATCCGGTTCAACACCGGCGGATGGGTGGATAAAAATCGATACTGGCTTCGGTGAGTGGATGCAAGTTGAAATGGCCGACGAATTTGTTGAACATGAATGGTGCGAATACATATTGCTCAAGAAGAAGGCATTAGTATTTGACAAATATTATCCATTTTCCTCTAGCAGAGTGTCACCGCCTTATGGGAGCGGGAACGGGATTGCGGCGGGAGTACACTTATGTAAATAATTTTCTGCCGTTTTGAGATTGGTATTATCGTACCCATCACAAACATGTTTTGAAGTCAAATGAATGATAAAGTTCAACTTGGTTACCATTTTATGCGGATCATTCGCTAGAGAATTTTATGTAAAAATAGGATTTTCTCATTTAGATTGTTTCTAGGTATTAGAGAATAATTTGAGATGTTAAATTTTTTTTGGCTTGGTTGGAAAAGTTCTAAAGACGTTGTTAATGGTTATGAGTTTTACCCAATTAATGTCTCGATGCGTATTCTGTTTGGTAATCTGATTTTATTCTCTGTTATGCATTTAATATCAATATTTCAATACTTCCGAACCGGACGAATATCGAATTTTACGCATCAAAGATTGGTTGTTAGATGGTACGTTGCGTCAACTTATTTAAACACTTGTTTATTATTTTTATTTGATTTGCCTGTAATATAAATAAAGCGCTCTGACCTCCACTATTTGGTGATGTCCGATAGGATTCCACTTGCATCACCTGTGTTAATGTGATGTACTCAGTCCATGACTGTCTGCCTATCAGTGCCTTGAATATTCCGCACTTTCTAGATCTTCTTCCGCATGGTTAACTACAAAATGCAGTTCAAAGAAGGACAGTACTTGCAAGCCCTCGTTAAGTTTTTTCGTCTCGTTCCCGTAGGATCTGTTGCGGTACTCTTCTGGTGTACAGATATAGGATGTTATGCTTGAAATAGGTACTTGGTATGGTCATATTTTTGGAGGTGACGGAGTCGTAAGTCGGTGTGCGTAGAACTTTTCAATAACCGGTTCGAATTTCTTGTCCTGATAAATTTGGGCGCTATGATTCAAGAAGTGAGCAACTTATTTCGAAAGGTTGGAAATAAGTCTTCAATATTTTCCAACCCTATTTATGAGGACACCTTTGTCATATATCATTTGCATCAAATAAACTTAATCATTTCTTATAGACTTGTTTGTCATTGTGCCAAACATGTAATCATTAGGCGTGGTTGATTCGTTTGGGCAGCAACTCTGAATTTCAAGCAATTTCCTCTCGCAGGCGATGCTTTCCATTTATAAGCCATTTTTATCATCTCAAAACAATAACGGTATGATCTATCGACCAACTTTCGATGTATCCCGGACTAACTAACTAATTAATCGCACCAATTCAGATCATAAACATGCTCTATGCGAAACGCAACTTAACCGTGACACTTGATTGCTTTGAACATCTGTTAAAGCGGATAGTTTCTGCTAAAAATTGAAAACCATTGTATAATTAGCGGGTTTAGTAAAACGGATTGTTTCTGCTGAAAATTGAAAAACATTGTACAATCGGATAATCTGGAACATGATCTGCGGATCGCATGCGTAATACACGCATCTGTAAATTTGTTTCACCATCCACTGCCGTAGGACTATTTTCCATCTCTATACTCTGATTTGTTTACGATCGACGATAGCCAACTCTTTCCTCCGCCGTAAGGAGGGGCTGGAATTATCTTTTAAGATTGCGTTAGCAGTGCAAAATGTATATAACTGTTGCATTATATAGATCACATTAGAGCACCCGGCTTGATTCGTTACTGCGTAACATTAACTCAAACTGAGCGAAATAGATTATTTCGTTTTAGTAGGTACTTACAGTTCGTCAAAAAAAGTATTTGGACAGCATTGAATAAATTTTCCTTTTAATAATATTGCTCAAAACTTTCGCAAGGAACACTTATGAGACTTATTTTTTAGAACAGTTTAACTAAAGGATATTTGTATGTATGGCAATAATTACGGATAAAGTATTCCGTTGTGACTTGTGAAGAAGGAGTCCATATGGTTTGAATTTCCCAAAAACGCAGTCAAAAAAGTGTTTGAATAGGTTACTGTTAGTTAAATTAATTGTACTTTTTGGAATAAAGTTAATCAAGCTCATGGTTCATACGCCTGCGCCACTCTCCGCTTTCGTTTGAACTGCGATAAAACAGTCTGCAACACCTGGAATGTAAGGTACGGCAAATGCACGAATGTCTTCCGCAGACAAAGTTACACTCTCAAGCCCGTAGAGGACTACCTGCAAAATTAGTATATTGTACATCGTCAGCTTCGTGTGGTGGCGTATGCTCCTTGATTGAAGCGTCTTGAGGAGAGGACAAGTAGGCACGATTTTCTGGTTAAATGCGTCAGAGCCGGCGTTTAACCCGGCAAACCCGTGCGGTCGCACGGAGCCTCGCGCTTCAGGGCAGCCTCGCGCTTGGCGATGACTAGAGAAAAATTTTAAAAATTCTAGTGGACAATCCCTGACTATATGAAACGCAATTGTCTGTTCAGAAAAATTTGTATGATTTCCATTGTATCCTTTCCTATTTTATTTAAATTCAAAGTGTAAAGTGTTAAGAATAAATCGATGGAATTAGGCTTCGCTGTTTTAGAAAGTGTCGTTAGATAATGTGTCAAACGACTCGACTCTGCTTGCAGTCGACTTTTTACGGAGCCTTCAATCAAATGGGTACTTGGCTCTTTTGAACCAATGAAATCTTCAGATCAGAATGGTATTCTACGCTTTTTCTTTATTTCACTTTGGGACACATTTCGGAGAATTGTGGGAAAGTAGGCAGATACCTAAAGGCATACCTAAGGCAGATAAGAAAAAGAAAATCATGCATAAGTCTTTCAGACCAATAAGTCTGACATCAACGCCTCTCAAGTTGATGGAGAAAATCACGGATAACTATATCCGCAATGAGTTTTTAAAACTCTCCGTTGCGTTGAAATCAACATGCATACCAACACGTAGTGACGTATGCGTAGTGACGTTAATTGAGAAACCGCTCAAATATCCTTGTCTTCCTTGATATTGAAGGCGCTTTTGATAACACGCCCTTCGCTTTAAGTATTACGGCTGTAGTGTGGCTCTCTTTCAAAATGGAAGTGAGCACGCTATAATGAGCTAAATTAAAGCAATGCTTTCTAGCAGAGAAATCACAGCATCATCGGCAGAGACGCCGGTCAATATTTTGGCGATGAAAAGAAGTCCACATGCAGTCCACATTCTCTGTTCCTTGCTTTGGTCACAACGCATTCCTTCACAAGTTATCGTAGCTTGGTTATGAGATTATTGCTTTTGCCGCCAACATAGTACTTATCGTCAAAGGAAAGTCTAACGCAGTGAAACTGGGAGCTATAAACATCACCATGTTATGATGTTTATAAGAATGGCTTAATATAAACCCCACAAAAATAGTCGTTATACCATTCACTAGGCGAAGAAAACATATTGTTACTATGTTACTATGTACCCCCTATACTGATGTCTTACTGTCAGGCTGAGCTTCAGTAATGTAGTCAAGCTCCTCGCAATAATTCTGGATATAAATTTAACTGGGCTCCACACCTAGATTACGCTGTTAAGAATGCATCTGGTTGGAATCAAATACAGGGTTGTTAAACAGTTAAACAGTGAACTGCGCACAATCAGAGAACTTCTAACTGGACACAGTCCCGCTTTTTATCATTTAAAGGCTATTGGATGACACCGACACCTGCCGCTTGTGTAACTCTGAACTTGAAAGGTCAGGGCATCTACTCTGCAATGGCGGGGCTCTTGTTCTATCTAGGCATAACTTCTTCGGAAGTTTCCTTCTCACTTCATATAGTTTTGTCCCTACCAGTCCAAGCAGTGTATGTGTGCGAAAGATGGAATGCTTGGACTAGTAGGGACAAAACTAGATCTGAGACTAATTAATACATGGGTGTGGTATAGTTTAAATGCATAAAGCACTCGAGTACTAATCGTACAAACTAAACCCAATATATTTTTTGCCGCAGATCGAAACTTGCCCAGTATTCAGTCTAACATTTTTCGCACCAAACGCTCCTCTGCTTCAATCAAAATATACAAAAAAGCCTCACTCCTTAATCTGCACAGGGCCTCGTGCGCTGTAACGCCGACTCTGACGTCGTTTAATTCCTTACTCATTCTTTGAAATCATTACCGAATTATTGTCGGTGGAGAAACTACCTACGGATTGGTTGGATGGTCTCATATGCCCTATTTACAAAACAGTCCATCGACTCGCATGCAGCAATTTTCGAGGCATAACTTTCATCAATTCTGCATACACAATTCTCTCTCGTAGCCTGTTTCTCAGACTGAGGCCATTGCAGGAAACCTATGGTGGCGAATACAAGTGGGGTTTTTGAGAGGGACGCTCCACGACGGACCAAATGTTCACTTTGCGACAATTCCGTGATATATTTCACTTGCAGACGCACCATTTGTTTATAGATTTCAAAGCGGCGTACGATTCAGTGACGAATGTAACGATTCAGTAACGAAATGAGCTGTGGTAGATTATGCTTGAACATGGTTTTCCAACAAAACTGGTTAGGCTGATACGTATTACTCTTGATGGTTCAAAATCAAGCGTCAGAATAGCGGGTGAGACATCGGATTCGTTTGTGACGTTAGGTGGTTTGAATTTGCTGTTCAGCGTTGCATTGGAAGGTGCTATTCGAAGGGCAGGCGTGCAGAGAAGCAGCATCTTCATCATCATGAAATCTCATATATTTCCAAGGGCTTGCGGATGACATCGATATCATCGGTGTTAACCGTAGCGCTGTGGAAAAAGTGTACACGCTCCTTAAGGTGAAAGCTGCGAGGATACGCTTATCGTAAATTCTACCTAAAAAGGATATGGTGGCTGCTAGAGAGCGTGCTAGTCTGTTGGAAGTGCGGTGGTGATAGCTGGATATACTTTTGAAGTGGTCGATGAATTTGTTCACCTTGGTACGTTAGCGACATGTGGCAACGACGTGAGTTGTGAGATAAATTGGCGGACAGCTGCTGCCAACAGGGCTTTCTACGGATTACGTAGCCAGCTGAGGTCTTGTAGCCTGCAACTCCGTACAAAACTCGCGCTCTATAAGACGCTAATTCTTCCGGTGGTACTCTACGGCCACGTAGCGTGGACGTTGGAAGAGAGCGACCGACGAGCTCTTGGCGTTTTTTAGCGTGAGATCCTGCGATCAATTCTTGGCTCCATATTAGACGAAGGAGTGTGACGCTGTCGCATGAATCATGAAATATACCAAGTATACAAACATGCGGATATTGTGAGGCGACTAAAACACGGCAAACTGCAATGGGCTGGCCACGTAGCAAGGATGCTGGATGAGAGATCAGCGAAAACAATATTTAGCGACGATTTTGAGGTAAACCCCGTACCAGTTGGATGAGCGCTGTTGAGGTGGGTACTAGAGCAGCGGGTGTTAGGGACGACTGGAGAGCGACAGCCCAAGACCGAGAAGCGTGGAGACGTCTCCCGAATTCGGTACGGATTTGATGAGCGGATTGTCGTCGAAAAAGCAAAGTAAATATTATTGTCGGCGGTGACTAGAGATCCCAAATGTATGGCCTTCCAGTTCATTGCCATCAATAGTCACTGTCCGTGGGAGGCGAACGTTTTGTCTGGAGCCTCTTTCTACCACATAGTTAGTTTCCGACGGATTGATTTGTAATCAGGGATGCCACATATAATTCTGTGTTTTTTGTTGGAAAAATCTGACAATCTGTACGGCGAGGAAAAATATCTGCGCAAAAATCTGTCCAATGCAAAACAATGAGAGTGAAAGAGATAGAGAGTCATTTTGCTGACTATTTCCGTCTCTCATGTAAAAGCTCAAAAATCTGTTTAATCTGTGTAATTTGGCGAAAATCTGTATTCTATGCATACAGATTCTGTACAGGCGATTTCTTTCAAATATCTGTTAAACACAGAATAATCTGCGCATATGGCAACCCTGTTTGTAATCCAATCCTCCTAGCCTCCGTGTTTCGTCTGGCAGAGTATGCCCCCGCCGTTCGGTCCCAAGGTTTCTAGTACCGATGTCGGTGTCGCTTGCGAAGGCAAGCAGTCGCGAAGGCGAGAGTGAGAGTAGCACATCACTTACTTCAGAGCAGTTTTGATCGGCCGCGTAAGTTTGTCTGGAAAACCGTTCTCGTGCATTATCTGCCGTAGCTGTTCTCGCTCGATTGTATCGTCCACGCACTGAAATCCACGAAAATAAGACCTTACTAGCACGCTTGTTGGAAAACAGTTAATTAGTTGATATCACAAAAAGTATTATAAGTGTGTAAGTAAAGGATGCGTAGGCACGTTGTACTCCCGACATTTCTGGAGGAATTGTCGGAGAGGGAAGATTTGATCCGTTGTAGAACGGGCCCCCATTAGGCTTACTTGATAAAGCCCTTCAAATTCTTTTACTATTGGGGATAGATGACGTAATTAAATCTAGGAGAGCCCTTAAGCGGTGTTTGTCAAATTAATGCCTCGGTAATTACAGCAATCAACCCGATCACCCTTTTTACAGGTGGGACAAACCACCTTCCATTCGCTCCTCCGGTAGTTTCTCCTCCCCCCAAATTTTTTAAATTATCTAATGAAGTACCGTTCCTAGCGATTCTTGGTTATTTTTGTAGAGTTCTTCTGGGAGTCGGCCCTTTCTGGCGGCACTATTATTCTTCAGCTGTTATCGTTTGTAGGCATTCCCAGGTTAACTTCTTTTCCATCTCCTTCTATGCATAACGTGTGAATCAAATCATTTTTGTTTTTCTCAATCAACGGTGCCAACTTTCTTTTAGGACCGGAGCACATGAATCAATTTTGAATATTTTTTCCAACCACATTCCGTCTTGTAGGTACTCGATTTGGTGTCAGTGATAGCAAATGTAAAACCGGAAAAAGTAACATTTTTGTGGGCATTTTCCTTCTAGAACAGGCTACGCTCGCTGTTTAGCAGTCGTCGACGTTAAACTGCATTTGATCCCCGGTGTCTAACTTGATTGTACTCCGTACGTGTAGGAGTTTTGTACGGTTCCGAAAAAAAGTAAACACTGAAGGATTACACGTGTAAGTTGAAATGCTGAAAATGTATTTGTAGAATGCTCGACGGCAAATTTAACTGTGCTTTCTCATTTGCTGTGGCAGTTACTATTCTTTGCTTTGCGGCAGCAGGAAGGACATTATTCTGTACAACACTTTGTCGTGAGTTTCGAGTTTCTTGTTAGATTGCTTATCAGCATGAAATTTCTCCATGGCCATCAATGTCCTTTATTGTCCTTAACACAACGTCCGGCCTTTTTTTCAGCATGCTCTATTATACTATCGGCTAAATCAATTCGTTAGCGAACGATTGGGGAGTGTAGCTAAAATAAATGAATAACAAGATGTAAATTAAACCCTTCCTAACGAACAAAATTATCCATTACTCAAACGACTAGTGCTTTGATGAGGGGGGTGCTTGGAAGTCCCGGCCCGGTTGCCGGTGTCGTGTGTGATTGGCCGGCTGCACGTACGTACACCGAATCTGATCGATGTAATCTATGTTATAATGTTCCTTGTAGCTATGTTTTGACTTGTTTCGGTCGCATCGATTTTATTTTCCTACTAAGTATCCCTTTGGCCGTTTTTGAGCTCAGAAGAAAGTCGCCATAAGCTGATTACTAGTATCGGGTTTCAGTTCGCTTTTTGCATTAACTATTACTGAAACTGAAATCCACTTTAAATTCCACCAAAAATCCATAATAACAAAGGTTAGTGATGGTGGTGTGAAGGTGTGAAACAACAGCTATTGTAGAAATTAATCCCCACAGGAATATTAGTTCGATGTATGTATTGTTTTTGTCTTGGAGTCATAAAACAATTAGAAAAGTTACCACAGAACAACGCTTCTCATGCTGTGGGTTGAAAATACTTTTAGGGTTTATGCCGTAAATCGGCTTTGTATGCAACCCCCTGAACTCTGGCTAAGAACAGTAATAAGCTAGAATTTCCTCGTCACATGCGTTCAGGCTGCTGTCAACCGCGCGTATAATTGCCCCGATTTACGGCTATGCGCGTTTTTAGTTTTTGTTTTCGTGGACAATTTCATAACATCTATGACTGTTAGAGACTATTCACGTTATCATAGGATTACATCACGCTGCGTGGGTGTTTTTTTCATTTTTCTTTGAAAAGTCAACGTTTGTTGACAGATGCTCCAAATTGCTTTTGTTGAGGGAAAGTGGCATGATTGATCAACCGAAAGTACGTGATGTCAGATAAGCCATTAACTTATTATTTTGATATATTTAGGGCTGTCACCAGCGGCAAGCGAAAATGTCAATCCGGCCAAAACTACCCACACGATACCGATCTATCCAAGTGTGTTCCGTTGAAATCCAATTACCGTTTATTATAATAATATTAGGACATGCTTCACCGAGATAGCATCGGTTCGTTGTTGAGGTGACTTCTTATCACCTATTGACAATCGTCGCGAGACCTCGTCTTGATGTGCGTTATACTTCCGTCATAGGGCGGTAAATCGGTCGGTTCGGTTCAAACAAACCCTACGTCAGGACAGAGGAAAGCAATCAATTTCTCAACCCGTTCGCCGTGATTTGCTTTATATTGTGCCGGTTCGGTTTTTTTTCGGGGAGGCTATGCTGTTATCTATAATAAATATAGGCGAACAGTGTCAGCAGGCAAAACAAACGATAGTGGGCTCAATTTTCGTCAGGTGACAAGCACTAGTAATGGGAAATAGATCAAAGTAGCTGTTTAGTTTGCTCAATTTTATGCTTTAGGGCAGATGTTATACGTCAATTTGGTTTATGCGATGAAAATATACAAACAGATCAAATTTATTTTTTTTTGTAAATTTTCGCGCACATTCACAATAATTTATGATAACTTAAACAAACTTTGAGATAGAAAATTTGGTGTTTAACACAATATAGCAAAATTTTACCGGTAAAAAGAAGTAAAATTACTTCGAAAAGTAGTTAACACAACCTCTAGTTTTTTTTACAATTTTTCGTAAATGATAGTTTTATACTAGAAGTGCATAGCATTCCGGTGCGATGCGGGTTCACGTGCGGTAAACTATCGGCTATCTATTATTTATTCGCTTTAACTGTCTGATGTCAGCTTAAGATCCCAAATCGGACAGTTTCAGTGGTATAAATTCCCAAGACGATTGCCATATAGCGCCCAAACATGACCGGTTCTCCGATCGGAGTGAGCTAACTGGCCACGGAATAGTAATTTATTGCCGCATGATTTCACGCATCTTCAGTAGATAAAAAATCGCGCGAGGAAAAGGAAGCTTCCCGAAGCACCTGGTAACACACCGCACCACCTTCGGCCAGGTGCTCCACAGCCGCTGACGACGACGGAGACGACGACGACGACGACGACGCCTTTAGCGACGGATGACGGCCGTCTCGTCGTTTCATCATCATTTTGCTGTTGGTTTGTTGAGGCAAACGACGACCCGAACTTCGAAGAGCCTTTATCATTGCAGGAAAATCATCAACGTAATTTTTCTCTTCGTTTCTGCAGTGATGTTCTGCTAACAAGCACACTCCCGCTGTTGGCTGTTGGAATTCGCTGACTGCAGTTACGGATGGAAATGCTGCAGAACATGAAGAAAATCAATGACCAGTCCATTCATAAATAAAAATCGACGCTGATTCCGATAGTACAGCTACAACTGTGTACGGGTTGAATGGAGCGCCCAGCTCACATTTCACGAGTTCAGCACCACCCTAGTTATCATATTAAATCTTGGGACAACCTTGGTTAGTACAATGAAAACCGTCCAGAATGTCTTATTCTTGATCCCGGTGGTAATCCGCGGGATCAACTCGTTTTCCGGAGCGCAGACCAATTGCCATAGGCTGTAAAACGAAAAGTGCAAAAAGGAGAAGCTTCATCCCACGTATTTTTTCCTTCGTTCGTTTGTTTGTTCGTTTGCCTATGATCCCTGCTCGGAAAAAAATTTCGCTTCTTTGTTTTTTCAAGTTCCAACACTTCAACTGTTCTGGGAGACCCGATTTAGGTGGTACGATTGTTTTTCATAAAATATTCAAATTTAATTTCTTCTCACTTTTTCCTTTAGATTCGGATGCTGGCATTTTGCGATCCCTTTTCACAGCTGGTTACATAGCTGGTCGTTTTGGTGTTTAAGGTTCACAAGGTAGTTTTTTGCGATTTTAATATTGATACGGTATTGGATTTGGACTCCTCATTCAGTGGCTAGTGGCTAAACGGAAAGAAGCTTTTGGTCTGGTTTGCCCTATGCATGCATGCGAGCTCGTCAGTTCCTGTTGTCGAGATTACAAATGCGATTTATACATATTATTGCCGGTTTCACACAATCGGTGTGAACTATCTGGATTGGCGCGGGTCGATTGGCGCGTCGAAAGGTGCTGGGCTGGGGCTGGCGAAGTTTGTGGACATTGAAACAAGGAAAGGGCATTTGCGGATGGTCGGACTGGTCGTGAGCACGAAACAATGGCATTGTCTAGGAATTTTCGGTCGAATTCTGGGAAGCGAAATCGAGTGGAATAATTTCTTATTTTCGTGGCTCCCGTTTCGAAGCGTTGTGTTATTTACCTTTTATTGTCAGGTTTTCTTGTTTTGCTGGGATGCCGATTTCACGGGTTGAATACGAAATGAAGTAATCTAATTTCAAAATTTGTTAGATGCCACGATAACTTTACAGCAGCGCCGTGACTGCAGCGGGCTAATTTGATTTTTGATTTTGCACTTTGCAGTTCCTATAGTTCTGCTGTTATAAAAGAATATGCTAAATTGAAAAACGGTTTTCCCCAAAAGAATTAATTTATTTAGATCAGGTTCATCAAGAAACACTTTCAAATTTTTATGCTAGTATATTATGTTGTGCAGTTCCGTTTAATGGAATAAAATATGACTTTACGGTTTTAAAACTCATTTTGTATCAAAAGATTGAAAAGAAAACTTGTTTAAAACAAGGAAGCAGACGATTTTTTATGCTTCTCCCAAACTGCTAACGGTTCACGTGGGTGGCCCCGGATTTAAGCACATTTGTAACCGCAGAAATAAGTGTGCGGCCTTTCAGTACGGGTGATAAAAGTGGTCTTCTCGAGAGTCGTTCGGCACGTTGCACATTTAA
This sequence comes from Sabethes cyaneus, assembly GCF_943734655.1. NCBI lineage: Eukaryota > Metazoa > Arthropoda > Insecta > Diptera > Culicidae > Sabethes > Sabethes cyaneus. The sequence continues at coordinate 133,396,516 of NC_071354.1, read as the reverse complement.
TTGGTTATCCCATGGGTGAGCTAATCGGGGGGAGACAAAACCGCCGAAGAAGAAAAGCGCAGTTCGGAAGCGTTGGGTGGCATATTCAAATTTGGAAATTAAATTTTTCAAACCATTATTACACCTTTTTAGTATCTTTTCTTCCGTTTGCTTGGCGTACGTGTGTCAGTATCTTTCTCTTTCGTACACGGCTTTTTTGGCTGTTTCCTTTCGATGACATTCCACAAAAAAAAAATCTTTAATGATTTCTTTTCCATTGATTCCACTCGTTCATTCGTCCGGGTGTTTCGTGCGGTGTTGTTCGATTGTTTCAAAGAGATCGTTTCAACACTTTAAAAAAGGGATCCACCAACTGTTTGACTCTATAAATATCCGGAAATACTCTGCCCTATGACAGCGCTGTGGTGCAACGGTCGGAAGAAAAGCAAACACCGCGGTCGCAGAATGAACGACTGAATTTAAATGAGGCGTACCTTGAGGTCTCAGCTAAGTTGGCGGTGCCTCCGCAAGGCCTTAAGTAAACTCGAAATTAGATAAAATGAAACTGTCAATTAATTTTATTCTCAGCAAATAAATTTCGCTTCGAAGCTCGGAGGTTTGAATTCCTTACCTTCTGCTGTTGGTTGTATTTTGAACCGAATAATGCTAAGAAGATTCTTTGCTGACCTTTTCTCGGCCCTGGCAAGCCTTATAATTCTTCCTCCCTTCAAGCGAACACGATTTGGTGGTCCAAGGATAATTAAGAGAATGTGTTCCGAACTTCTTTTTTTCTCACTTGGCTGCTCGCATAACCTCACGAGTGGCTGTTGGAACGCCGCGAACGGTCTTGAGTGCATAACAGGCGACAACGACAGATGCGTGGTGGCTGTGGCTACATAGTCCTGCTCCTGCAGCAGGTGTGCGGGTGGCTTGGCGCGGGGCACGACTCTACGAAAACATACTCTCCAGCACAGCTCAAAGGACTGATGAGATTAGATCGCTGCAATCAGTGCAAATTGTGGTTTTCTTTAAGGGCTCTGCGGGAACAATGAATGAGATGTCTTTCGTGACTCGTAAATTGCGCAATAAAAATTAAACGATAATAAAATGCCAATGATCAACGCTATCAGTTCGCTGCTGATGAGATAAATGTGCGATGGAATCGTTTTAGGGTTGTTCTCGATACGATGCAGTGTCATATTCTGTCTGCTATAGGTCAGTCAACCTTTACACGCTACACGCTTAATAATGATTATTATTAGTGTTTCAAGCTATACGGTTTACTGCAACGATCCCTTTAGATAAGATCGCTAACAGCAGCAACAGTAACAGCAAACAAAGGATAACAAAGCAACCGTTCGGAAACAAAAAGATGTTGATTGAAACTTCCGATAATTTGTAATACTAGGCTGGAGGGACTCGGCAGAGACGAGTGAACAATTAACTCAACATTGTACGAATGAAGCATAATGGAAAATTTGTATTTTAATTTAGCGAAATTGTTTCGGTGACGTGAGTATGCGCCGAGCATAATGCTGTCGACCGGTGTGGGCCATCACGGTGGGGCAGCGGTGCTGCAGTACCAGCGTGCATTCTGAAAATACTGCCGCAGAGTGCAAAACCGTTACTATTTCGGTCATGCAAATTTTTATTTTCATATAAGTAGCATGCTTTTCAATTACATCCTATACTTCCTTTTCGTGATTTGCGCATTTAATACTTTTAATGTTCGATCATCGAAATATGTTAACGCCACCACATATGATGGCGATGTCATTATCCCAAATAATTTCTCTAAAAGGAACCATTTCATTTTAAGAAAAATAATCGATAAAATTTCCCGGTGCTTTGCGATCTATGATTATCTATTATTGCTAATTAAAAGATGTGGCTTTTCGGTCTCGAGTTTCTTACGAAAACTTTATTTTACGTTCAGCTGACGTTTCGAAGAACTATGCCTTCGTTGTATGATAATTATAATAGACCGTTGAATTTTTATTAAAAGATGTGGCTTTTCGGTCTCGAGTTTCTTACGAAAACTTTATTTTACGTTCTCACGTCTCGTAAGAAACTCGAGACCGAAAAGCCACATCTTTTAATAAAAATTCAACGGTCTATTATAATTATCATTATTGCTAATGTTGCGAGAAAAAAACTCACCGAAACGAAACACTCCGCTACGGAACAACGGGTCCGATTATGTCCTTGCGCACTCGATCGGTTATGGACTCTACCAGAAAGCTTCCCGAGGCCAGGAAAAGCGCTCACGTATGATTTGCGCAAGTGCACATGTTTCTTTTGGTACAGCCCATTTCTCATCCTAGTCACCTGCGCGTCGCCGTCGTCACCAACAATTCATTCGAAAACGGCTGGCTACGGCGCGGCGGCAGCGCGGTGCGATCATCAGCGTGTATTTATTTGCCCTGTCTGGCCCAGCAATGGCAGGCAGGTATAGGTATAGGTAGGTCTGGCTTAACAGTAGTGCTCTTCATTCGCTTGATTATGCGCACTGCGTCCAAGGCAGCAAAATACAGCGGAATTTGCGCCACGCAGAATATGCGAAAAAGGGTGAATTTAATTTGCTCAAAGTATTCATTATGTAACTTTCGTTTGAGCTACTGGTATTTTCCGTTTGGTTAGCAAAACTTGCTGCAAACCGCAAACATTGCGACAGGTTTGACAGCTCTTATAGAAAGTTATTAAGACTTTGAAGGTTGCAATTATGGAAGGACATCCCAATAATAAGTTGATCTGCATATTGCCTAGTAAATGTAATATCAAAATCGGCACTTTTTATGTCTGCTGTGTCTGCTTCATAATGTAATTATGCAGTTTAATTTGTTTAAATGTATTCCCATGGGTAATTTTGGCCGTGGCGGATATTTTCAAGAAATGTTCTTATGCAACTTAATTTAAACTCCGTTGGCGCCCGGAAAACCTTGAACATTATATTGAATTTTCCTTTGAGTAATAACGTTGCTACAGACAAATTAATGACATGCCTTACTTAAAAGTCTGTTTTCCTATCGATTTACTGAATTGTATTTGCGTCTATACTTTAACTCGAATGCATAGGATAATGAGAGAAACCAATAAAGCTGTTGTTCAAAAGTATTTACTTTTTTGCTTGTATTATTTTTTACGACCTCCTCTATATAGAACTAATAAATTATCGGCGTGTTGACATGTAAATCTTTTTTTTAGTTCTATGCGAAATGGTCCTTTTTGACATTTTTTACTATGTTTTGCTTTGAACAGTGATGCATAGTTATTACTTCACTGTTCAATGGCTGAAGCTTTAACTGTCATTTCACTTTTCACTTGTCCACTGCCGCTGATGTCATTTTTCGATACTTTAGCTTTTTGTGTAGTGGAACTACTTTTATCGTACACGATGGTGGCTCACGATTGCAATTTGGCTTCCTGTCGGGGTCGCTCTGTGGCCACAGTAAAGCACGACGTGGGCTGGCTGGCACTTGGCGTTATTTTATGAAATATGCAACGCAATGAATGTAGAGTAGGATTATAATGGTAATATTAAAAGGATTAAGCGCAAAATTTACAATTCTGTTTCACTAGCTGATTTATGCATAAAGTTCAGTTTAATGAAAAATATTCGGTTCTGCCGCTGCTGTGGGCGGTTTGGGTGGTGCCGCTTTTTGGGATTTTGGCCCGTGTACTATAGTTTTCTGAGTCAGAGAGTGTACCAAACAGTGTTATATTGCATAAAGCATTGGAACTTACCTAAGCTATTAACTAATATTAACATCTTCTTAGCTTACATTGTATCGTACAGGTTTTACTAACATTATTCGCAACTCTCGTTTTCGCATGCAATCGATATAGAGATTATGTTAGCATAATAGTTTTAAATTGTTGCTATCATAGTTAAGCGATAATTTTCTAATTGATAAAAAAATTCACCGTCAGTGTTACCGCTTGTGGCTGGAGCTTACTTAAAAAATATCTTTTTGAAGGTGCGACATACTCAGATAGTATTCTTGGTAGGAATTTGCTAGTCTGGAATTAATCTAAACTGAATGAAGTTAGGGTTTTTTTTTAATTCCCGTCGTAATAGGTAAAGCCATTCTAATTTTCATCATTTGTTGGATGGATTTAATGAATACTCCAAAAGTTCTTGTGCTGATTTGACTAAAACACACTTACCTTCCGATCCGTGAACTTTGAAATCACTGATAAGCGACTATTAAAGCATATTAGGCCATTACAAATATTTTATAATGTTTTTGTCCTTCCGGTGTTCGGCCACTGAAGGGGGGCAAAAAAAAACAAAGTGAATTTTTTAATCAAGCAAAAAGAACATGGATTTCAAGAATTTTTATTTAAGGTTTAAACGTGAAAACCGAATCTATTCTTGCTTATAATATATACGTTATTATTTTCTATGCAAAAATATACAAAAAGAGACAAAAACGAAGGAAATTTTTTTTGGACGATTTTCGGAAATTCCATTGTTTGAATTTTCATTTCTGTTTCGTGCTAGGGTTTTTTTCTAATTCCCGTCGTAGTAAGGAAAGCCACTCTAATTTTCATCATTTGTTGGATGAATTTAAGGAATACTCCAAAAGTTCTTGTGCTGATTTGACTAAAACACATTTATCTTCCGATTCGTGAACATTGAAATCACTGAAAAGCGACTATTAAAGCATATTATTGAAATTACGCAACTGACTTTATTTCTAAAATACGTCGTACCGTTTTAAAATCCGTCCATCAAAATTTTTCATCGTCCGAACTAAAAATCACAACAATGTTTACGAATCTAACGCGCATGTATTTGTGTAGGACGGCATGACAAATGTTATTCTACAAAATTTCTGCAGGTCAGGGAAGTCTGTAGAATAACGGCAATGCCTTGCGTGAGTTATTTTCATTTATGAATGACGGAAATTAAAACGATTTGTCGACATTGTCTTCTTCGTCGCACGAAAAACGTAGGAAATTTGGCTGGTAGGACTTATTTAATGATAAAAAGCATTTAAATAGATCTCAGCTCACTTTGATTGATCGCATGTGATAGACAACAAACTAAAATATTAGGGAATAACTAGTTTGGCATTGTGCGTCATAAAAATGCTGATATTTTTTAATAATTTGTGTTGGATAGGACGGGAATAGGCAATTACGACGATGTAGCAACATACCCTACAAGCGTTAATTCAACTCGGAGACTCATTTTTCGAGTTTTTCAGACTGTAGGGACCACAGACAATTGTTTTTTTTTTTTAAATTGACTCATATCCTACAAATTATTTTTTTGCCCCCCGATTTTTCAATCCAATTTCCAAGCGGGGGGTGGCAAAAACTTTAAATATGATTTGCAATGGCCTTATTGAAATTACGCAACTGACTTTATTTCTAAAATTCGTCGTACCGTTTCAAAATCCATCCATCATCATTTTTCATCGTCCGAATTAAAAATAACAACAATGTTTACGAAGCTAGCACGCATGTATTTGTGTAGCACGGCATGACAAGTGTTATTCTACAAAATTTCTGCAGGTCAGGCAAGTTTTCCTGGTTGTAGAATAACGACAATGCCTTGCGTGGGTTATTTCCATTTATGAATGACGGAAATTAAAACGATTAGTCGACATTGTAGGAAAATTGGCTGGTGGGACTTCTTTAATGATAAAAAGCATTTAAATAGATCTCAGCTTACTTTGATTGATCGCGTATGATAGACAACAAACAAAAATATTAGCGAATAACTAGTTTTGCATTGTGTGTCATAAAAATGCTGATATTGTTAATAATTTATGTTGGATAGGACGGGAATAGGCAATTACGACGATGTAGCAACATACTCTAAATAAAAATTGTTTGTGCAGTTACACTGAGAACATATTTTCGTATTTTTTTAGAAAAAACTATGTCTGTTGCTGATAAAAGAATAGTACCATTTAAAAACATTCGTAGCCTAATCTTCTACCGCAAAAGTTGTTATTACGAATTGGTCGTATTTGGTATGAAAGTACATTCGTAGAACATTTCGCGTTAGAACGTATTTGATGCACGATTATTGGTTGGCATCGTTATAGATGACATCGGGCTGCGAAGATCGTCTCTAAGGGAAAATAGACAAGGACAATAGGTGCAATTGTTTAACTAAACTTGTTTAACAAGCAGTCGTCGTTGTTCTGTGGTTTGCGGTATCATCGGCTTTTCTTACGGTAATATGAATGACAAACTAACTTCGATTCCCGAACATGTCAGCCTTTTTTTTCACTATTTTCCGATAGGTGTCGGTATTATTCAATTTATATCATGCGCTTTTATAACATTCGTGACATAAGAATTCATAAAACAAAAGTGCGTTTTCGTGCTATAAATCGTGTTTTATTCTTAGTGTTATACATTTACAACTAACACTGTGACACTTGGGTTTTCATTACAGATGTTGGACTCTCATCCAACATTTTTGCTACGTGGCTAGCCTGTCGCAGCCTACCTTGTTTTAGTCCCCTCATCCGCATCTTCAGTTGGCCTCGAAGTATGATTTTGGCCTAATAAGCCAGTCGTTCAATGTTCAAATCTCGGCTGGGTGAGGTTGTTAGAGTCAATAGGACCGTAGCAACTGGTCCTGCAATTGTCCTGTGCTCTAACAACTGGACGAAATGCAGCACCTAGGCTTTGCTTTGCTTGTATACTTGGTATATTTCTTGGTTCGAGCACCTGCGCCACACTCCTTCTTCTAATATGCCGTTAAGAATTGATCGCAGGATCTTACGGTCAAAAACACCAAGAGCTCGTCAGTTGTTCTCTTTCAACGTCCACGCTTTGCGAACGTAGAGTACCGCCGGGAGAATTAGCATCTTATAGAGCATGAGTTTTGTGCGGGGTGGCAGGCTATGGAACTTCAGCTGGCTAAGTAATCCGTACAAAGCCCTGTTGGCAGCCGCTATCTGACTTTTTACTTCACGGCTGACATCGTTGTCACGTGTCATTAACGTGCTCCAAACCCCTTAACGCCAGCTGAACGTGTACCGTTCTCTACAGTGGACATCCATCGGTTGCGGGGTCTGCCCTGGAGTCATGATCTGTTCCTGGTTCTCTACTGAAGATAGTTAAGGCTACTCTTTCATTCTCACTCGCTATTCTGACGTATGATTCTAACTTATCCAGCTTCGCACGTATCAGTCTAACTACTTTCGTTGAAAACCCATGTTCTAGCATTGTCTGCCACAGCTCATATCGTTTGACTGAATCGTACGGCGCTTTAAAGTTCACAAATGGATTATGAGTCTGCCAGTTGTACTCCTGAATTTTGTCTAGTAACTGACGGGTGAACTTTTGATCCAGGTGGTGTTGGCCAACGAAGGACTCAAGTAATTGTCTCGGTCCGCAGAACAGGGTATTGGAGAATACCTTATAAGCGGAATTGAGCAATGTTATACCACAGAGAACAGCCTACCAAGTAATTGACGAGAAGTGTGTAAAAAGTTGTTATGTAATCAACGAGTAATCCTACGATGAAGCACCCCTCGAGCTGTAAGTAGCAAACTAAAACTTGTTGTCGCTGCCTTCACTACTATGTAACTCCAGCACAAAGTAATATTGGTAAAGGTGCATGCAAATTTTTTTATGCGTTTGGCAAACTATTTCTGGAGGGCGCCACCGGCAGATTTTACACACAAAAAATCGATTACTTTAATCTGTTCTCTGTGGTTAAACCTCGATAATTTTTATACTTGAGTCGATGTCCTACTTTAAAAATAGAACGGATGAGGCCGTCCAACCACTCCTCCGGCATTTGTTCTTCCGTTCATATCCTGCTGGCGAATGCTTCTTTACCCCTGTGAGCACTACTACTCGTACTCGCATTGTTTTAGATGATGAGTTTTGTTTTAGATTATGAGTTAGTTCCGCATCTCTAATCTCTCTATACCTTTCTCTGTTATGACTGCGGCTACCTGCGAGCATGTCACTCGCGGCCTAGTTCTTGTGAATTTAAGTGAACAACGTACCTTTTACTATAGTAAACATTAACATATACAAAAAAATTTTTCCGGTATGGACTCATCACTGCGACCAATTTCGTTGATCTATTGTGATATCAATCGGATGTTTGCTGTATAACCTGCACTGCCTTTGTTTTGCTATAATCGCTATTGAATGAGCGACTATACTTCATGCGTGCTTGTGTGCAGTGGGGTTTACCATTCCTTCAATGCTAGTTCTACTTTACCAACCTTGCTCATCAATGCCAGTACTGTCTCCAATTACAGCCATCCCTGCCGAGGCTTACCAGTACATTTCGCTATAAGAGTGACTTTTTGCCCTGTCAAGAGTGCTGTATGGGGATCATATAAAACTCCGCATAAAGGAAGGGTAATGAGCGGCCTGAGGGTACACCCATGCTAAAGTTGCTTGACATCGAATTGCCTGATACTACTAAGATTTGAACCCCCGACCACTCGCTTGTCAAAACAGACTCGGTAACCTTGCGGCTACGGAGCCCCCCGATATGTACAAGCTAGTTCGATTTCATTCAAGTATTTTACTGAACCGAACTTGAACACAACATTGAGTTACACCTGGCGGCGGATCGTTGAAACTATAGTTCAATTGATAGTTGCCCCTGTTGCGTTGGGGTTTTCGTTACTGACCAATTAAGGTTCTTATATATTAAGAAATGTCACACTGTTCTGAATGCTATCCTGTTGACTTTGTTGACGTTGTTGTCGTCTTGACTTTATGTTACTAATCAACAAGAGGGTCGTGCTTTATGCTCTATGGAATAAGAATGCTAGTATTTTAAAAGGCAGTATTTTAACGTGAGGTGACCGAAAGGTGGAAGCAGAGGTGCCAGCCCCAACGATAGGCGAATTAAAAGAGGCTATCATGCATCTTCCAAATAGGCCGTGAGTACAGAATTCCCACTTCGAAGCTGCGTGTGATAACATGGGGGAACTCAGAGCCAAACGCCGCCTGGGCAGCAGTCTGAGTAACAATCGACGGGGTTCGGAGACATATTATCTGCGGAAGACGTGCTTACTATGGGTTTCACAAGTAATTGCGGTCGAGCTCTGTCCCCGTATAAACTGTACCCTGTGCAAGACGCTAATTAGACCGCTTGTTCTGAACGAGCATGAAACGTGGACAATGTTCGAGGAGGACTTACGAGTGCCTGGAGTTATCGAGGGATGAGTGCAAAGAACGGAATACAGGAGAATGGAGTATGGAGGCAAAGTATGAACCATGAACTCGCACAGCTCTTTGGCGAATTATTCAGAAGGTGGCTTAATGGATACTAAACGGATACGATGGGTAGGACTTTCTAGTAAAATGTCGAATAACGAACCCGGATAACTTCAAATCCGGTAGGAACAAGACGACCAGGAAAGCAACGAGGAAGATGATCAGACCAGGAGAAGCTAGATCTGACGGAGAGTACACGGAGTCCAAGGAATTGAAGACCAGTAGTCCAAAACAGAATGAATTGTAGAATTTTTGTTTCATCGGGTTATCTTAGGCATGCCAAGTTAGAGACGGTAAGCCTACCACATAAGTAAGTAAGTAAACCTTGTCGGTTACTGCTCAGAAAACAGTACAAAACATGTTCCGAAGAAACAGAAGAACGTTAGATAGTCGGAATGGAGTTTTCTGTTTTTGCTCTTTGTAAGTGCCTGCAGCTGAACTCACCTTTCTAGTTTTTGGAATTCTAGTTGAAACCTTTGGCGCGATTTTCTCAACGAGTTCTTAACCTTTCATGCACAGACGATACAACTTTTATTTTAGAGATTAGAATTTTCTAGAAATACCATTTATTATGCAATGGAACAAATTTTAAATTAAAAATTAAAACTAATGCTACCTGTGTTAGGTTGATTTCAATCGCTAAACAACAACAAAATTGTGTGTATTTAGTTGAAAATATAACAATAATTGACTTGAAGCGATGTCGACCTAACTTATTGCCATCATAAAAGTGAATTTAACAGCAAACCTAGAAATGTAATGTAATTTTATCAGTTACTCTTTTCTTCTATTTATTCTTACTGAGATTCGCTGTTTGAAATAGCGGCACGGCCAGGTGAGATCATTAAACATAGAAGCAATTTTTACTAAACTAGATGCAATTTACGTTCAAGTTCAACATTGCTGGTAATGTTTTTAAATGAATTAGTTTATCAACATGAGAGTAATATTATAGTTTCGATGAGGAAACCTTCTAGATGTATAATCAAACTAGGGTTGAATATATAGGTCATACAGGTAAAAACCAAATGAAACTTAGCAGCTGCTACTAATTAATCTTTATTTTTCAATTGTAGCAAATAACAAGCTGAACCCGGTTTGTCCGGTTTTTTCCGAGATCCGTTTATGAATAAAAGCCTACAAAGAGCAAAAAATTGTTTGGTGAATGGAACAAAAGTTTCTCATTAATTAATCTTGATGAAATATCATAAGAATTTCGAAATAATTTAGCTTATCAACATAGGCAACTGTGAATTTTGAATTGCAAAATCTAACGTGTGTGTCCTGTTCCCGTTAAAGTTCGAAATTTTTCGATCAATTTTTAGAATTCAAAATGCTATTTACACCGAAAGTAAACCACCATGACCACTAAATACGTAGAGGAAACAACCAAATGTAAGGAAATTATTTCCACATATCTATTTTTATTGTTACTTCAACTTCACATGTTGTCATTCATTAATATACATAAGATATTACCGCGCTGTCTAAACGAATGTCAAGCATCGCTTGTGATTCACTGTACTCATTACAATTTTTCATTCCTCCCTGATAGCGCCTTAAGAGTTGTGTGTATATTTTTGCGTCTTCCGCTCAAGGAGCAATTTGCCCAAAACAAATGGTCACTAAATGCGGTTCAGTTTATTTTCCCCTCGTAAACCCTAGAAGTCCGCGGCAACATGCGATGCGGACAGCTTAGACGGGGCAGTTTCTGTTCTCGATGTTTGACCGAAGATAAATAAAACGTCACCAATGCGGGTAGCACACAATTGGTAGCCTACTCGGAAAGGAACAAGGCCTTGAACTCATTAACGTTGTCAGGAATGGGCCCGCAGACTGGTGGAATTCCTTTTGGCCTGCCTGATGCCGTTGTTGTTGTTGTTTCTGTTCCCATGGGGTTTCCGATCGCCTTGGTTCACTTTACACTGGGCTATTAACACCTGCGCGCTCTCGGGCACTTGTTAGTGCCTTAACAAAGTCGAAGGAAATAGTTCAACGCCAGGCTAGCATGCCGTAAATGCACTTAAAACATATTTTTTTTCTCTTCTTACGAATTTTCACATTTTTTTTTCTACTTTTGGATTCCACAAGACCAGTTCAGACCCCAGCCGGTTGAACAGCTAACATATTCAGGAAAATAATAACTTAATTCTTATCGATGAAATTCCTCACGCTACTCTACCGTCTCTTTATAACTTATTCGATTATTAAATTTCATAAATGATAAACTTATTAAAATGGAAGCATCTTTGGTGGAATATGAACCGGTACTTTTCTGGTTTTCGTGGTGTTGAGAATTTCGTTAATTATTGCCCCTCAGTCGCAGTTAAGGCCTTTGTGAATCAATAAAGAACATTTAGTAGCGACGCAGGTTCGTCGCTTGATTCCTTGACTCTGTTTGCCGAATTATTCTAGCTGATTGTGTAATGTTTGAGCAACGGAATGGCCCTATCATACCTATCATTATACCGTGTGCTTTTCGGATCGCTGCGACTTTCCGCAACACCATGCCACAATCATAACGAAACATGATATGAAACGAAACATTAACATTGACCGCGGACCTGCTGCAGGCGATGGCAGCGAAAAGTGGAGACACGCAGATGTACGCGATGTTCTCATCAGAGCTAAAGAATGGTAATTTATATCTCTCACGTTTTGCTACTCTCCAGAGATAAATGGATTGCTTTCTGCTACCGACCACTTCCAAGGCGAAAAAGTAGATGTATTGTCAGTAATCATAATAATGTGTGATATAGATAATAAAAAGAAAATAAATAAATGCAGAACTTCCACAAATGCTGAAACTCGTTTTTAGCTTTGCGCCTGGTTGGATTGACACTATAAATGCAACTGTGCAGTTACCGTAGGTCCTCGGCCTAGCGCAAGCTGGATCGAGTATATCTGTATGACAAAGTGTTGCCTTTATCTGAATTGTTCCGAACTCTTATTCCAGAAAAGCGTGTTTGAGTGACGAGTTTTTCGCTCTATGACGCCATTCTTTTTAGTGCCATTTTATTACAAATCGCTTTTATGGCTTGTTACAGGATACCTGTATCACCTCGTTACCGGGCAGGCTATAATTGAATCGTAAAACGGTGAACCGAACCGCAACCGTACGCGTCGATGGACTCCACCCTATTCAGCGGAGACGACAAATTGCATGTTGATTAGAAATTTGTAAACAAACCTAAACGGTGTGAAGCATGGTGAGTGTCATCTGGTCGGCAGAATTAGCATAGAACTGCCTGACAAGATAATAGAATCATGTCGGTGGCTGCTGGGATGTTACACTCGCTAGACCAACATAATTCTTTTCGGAAACACCGACATTGTTAATTCCAATAACGGTTTGTCTTGTTACGTGGTAAAGGTAACAAAGCTGTTGGTGTTATTCAAAAAGAGCGTGTAGCACGCTATTGCTCACGCTAGCTTAATATCGAAAAGCGATAATGTAAAAGTTTCCATTAAATTTAAATTTACAAAAAGAACAAGTATATTTAACCCATTTCTTCCCTTCTTTCGATTCGGTCGGCTACATTTGCAAGGGTCTTCCGCATCCATTCGAGTCAGGCTAGTTTAATCCGAGTTATAATTTCATGTACGAAGCAAATTTCGTTGAATAGAATGCTATAATTAAGTGCTGTATTTTTATCTTTATGTGCACACTAAAATACATTTTGTTAAAAGTTTCTTCTGCCTCGTTCGGCCTTTTTCATCGCGACTACCACCATGGTCATCATCATTATCAGTATTATCATCACTGATACGCCGCTTACCTCGATGGTTAACTTCTATATGCTGTTTCGCTACAACGCTGCTCATTTTTACATACATAATTAGTAAACTGACTTGATTAGAGCTAGAAAATGTTTTTCATTTTCTGTTGTTTCGCAAATGTGACTACAGAGACAAATGTGACTAAGGTTTTCAACATACAATGCTTCTCTAATAATGTTAGTAAACAAATTGTTCCACAATAGTTTAGCTCTATAAAGCAAGTTAGCAAGTAATGAATGATTATTTGTTTTAAATATTGTCTGCAAATACTGGGCGTGTTTTTACTACCGGCTATCAAGAGACGGAGTAACGTTTCAATTTTAATAATTAATTATATGCGTTAACGTTTTTAGAATTTGACGAACCAATGCGACCATTTATTTCGCAAAGCTCCAGATAGTCAAACAAGCTTCCATCATTTGGAAATTTCAAAAGAGTTACTGCAAATGGTGAAAAAATGAAATCAATGTTAAAATTTAACCATTAGGACAATTTCTTACTGATTTTTGTTAATCAGTGTGTACCGTGAACGCTGGTAATTACGATCAGCTCCTAATTTCAGCTCCTAATCCTAATTCGGAGCAAGCCACGATAATAAGCACTCTCATTGTCTGCAGTTTTTTACAGTTGAGTGATCGTAACTCGGAGCTGATCGGAGTTACCTGCGTTCACGGTGTGGGACGTCCCATTTGGATGCGCAGATCAACTCCCCAAGGTGTTTAAAAAGCAAACAATCCAGAAAATCCCCGAGACCTGTCCAGAGAGCGATTAACCAGTCAGTGCAGCAAATTGAACCTACCCGTCTGCAGTAATGATACTTTGTAGTTTGGTGTGAGATGCCAACCACAGCCAGTGCCGCAGTAAAGAGGCGGTACGAAATGGAAAAGTAAACACCGAAAGTATTTGTTAATCATAAAAAGGTTGAATATTGCTGAAGTGCGCTGAGAGAAAATGAGTGGAAGAAAAACAACTGTTTGTAGCGAATTGCAAGTAGACGTAATAGACGGACAGCGCCGGCTCGGGAAAATCACTCAGGTCAGACAGGTTTCACCGGTAGCAGCGGGTGTGGGGGAGAGAAGACAGGTACAATGCCATCGGGCGTGCTGGAGCAGTGGCAATCGGCAAAGCAAGTTGCGTATGATGGCAGACAAAACAATAAAAAATAAAGTGTTAATTGTTTTGTTTTGTTCAACTTAGCTCGTGAACACAATGGTACACACCATTGCTATCAAGATGAGAACGTTCCGTTCTGTGGTTTCAGTTTCAATTAAATCGTTATTTCTTTTCTCCCATTCAATATTTACAGAGCAACCCATATGCTTTAAAAGAAAGTGGACCAACTAGTGATATGACGGCGTGGACATCGGCGGGCCTGCAGCCAACGACCGGATATTACCCGTACGATCCTACCCTGGCCGCCTATGGGTAAGCAATACCTTTCCTCACACCCTTTCTTTCAGTATTCCAGCATGACCAGAATCATTCCTACCGGATGTGATTCCACCTCGAAACTGCGGAAAGTCACGACGCCGTTCCGGATCTGCTGAAATCCTCCTACATCCGTGTCCGTCTCTTAAATTGAATAACCCTCGAAAATTGACTTCGAAACACGCTACGAAGTAGTTACTTCCTTCCTATTCTTTATTGCTCTCTCTCTCTGCTTTTGTATTTTTATCGCGTTTCATTGCGAAAGCCGTTTCTACGCTGCCATTGTCGTCTATACGCACTGCATGGACGAGGCACTAGAAAAGAGGGAAATCTGTGGCCTATAATTCATAAAAAAGTAAGTGATTGCGGTGCTTGGACTGCTTCCGTTCACATTCCTCAGTTTGGCATGTAGCGAGGCGCGGTTATTTGCAGTCCTGTGCCGTTGTCGGTTGGCAGGCAATGTGCAGGAAACGTTTGGCCCTAGCGTGACCTAGAACAATTGATCGAATATTGACGCCTTTCGGTGGTTATCAACAATTCGAGCATTTGATGTTTTGGATACAGTAATATTATATGAGAGTTTTTATGAAGGTTAATTCAAATTAAAAACCCTAGTATTGATCGACTTTTATTTGCCAGAACGTTTACGTGAATACTGTGGCTCGTTAGATCAGCACTAAAAATTGAAGCCAATTAGGAGGATAATAAATAAGGTAAACAATCTCTTGGGATAGTCGTTGAATATATCATTTAAGTTAGTTAATTTTTAAGCAAAGTTTCTAATTTGTAAATGCTTTACAAAAGAAAAGGAAATACACACTGTTATATTCTTGCGCGACTAACTTACCCTCTATTTTTGTGGAAAGCGGTCAGCCAAACTTCTGTCACTTTCTCTGTTCCAGGTACACACTACCGGCAACTACCCATGTAATGGGTAAACCCCACACATTAAACATTCCAGGCCAATCTTCTAATATGGTATAAGTACCAGGATGCCACATCTTCCCCCTGCGTAAAATTAAGAATTCAAGAACGCTTTGCAGCCATGGGTATAAACGTCCTTCAAAACTTGATCTTCTTTATCGACAGACTTCGCAGCTGGTACAGGAACCGTACACACCATGGGTGGCTGATATAGTTAATTTACAGTGTTGGTGCAATCGTCAAATTATTCTTGTTTGTTATATTGAAATTCATTAATCCTCATACGTAACCTGTAGAGAAATCGCTCTCCGTTTTGTAATGTGACGACCTAAAAATTATTACTTATCATCATCATCATTATTTTGTTAGGTCACGCGTATTTACCCAAGCTACATCTTCACCTTTAGAGACGTCCGTTGATCGCTCAAATAACGCTATAACCCATTGAATAACATATGGAATAACGAAATGACTCTTACACACTAAAAAAAGCACCGAATCCGGTTACATTTTATCGAAATCTAAACATCTGAACGTTCGGTTAGAACTTCAGAAGAGGAAGAAGTCCTCCAAAAGCGACTCCAAAAGACACTCTTTCAAACGCACCTGTTTTTTCATGATATCTGTGATCACGAAAGCTGTACCCCAATGAACAAATTACTTGTCAAGTCAAGAACTTATTGGCAAACATCGACATCTTCTAGTTTCGGAGGTTCTCTGGAACATCAATCTTATTCTTAGCAGTGAAATACTGGTTCCCCGGACTCTGGGTTGAAGTCCGCTTCAACTCGTCGTCCATAACGCAGCAGTGTGGTTTCGTCTGCTTTTGACCGTATAATTCCCGGGCCCGGTTTTTCGTGACCGTATTCTGTTGGGTTTTTGCCACATCTCGAACGAAGGAGTTTGGTTTCCCGTCGAAGACCTCAACTAAATGTGATCCTTATCCATATATGGACGCCATTTTTCTCCGCATCTTGTAGAATCATTAGCTAACGTGAAAACTATGACATTTGTCTTTGAAATAAATTATTTTAAAAAAAAATGTTTTTTTTTTCACCCGGATAATCGAGTCTAAAAACCCGGATAATCGAGCCCTTGGTTAATCGAATTCCCGGATAATCGAGTCCGAACTATAATGGTCACCTGGTTAACCCAGTTAATCGTATGCTCGTACACGTCGAATGACGGACAGTGCCATCATGCTGTCAACCGATATTGACCTGCGTGAAATGTCAAACTGGCATGAATTCCACCTGCATAAAATGTCAAAGTGGACTGACTGCATACTGACAGTGTCCGCATTCTCGTTCATGGAAAGCTCAATACGTTCTCACCTCAGGTCATGTCTAAATGGCCGAATTGTAGAATAAAATCCACCCAACGGATGATGTTATGGCAGCCAGTTTCGTATGGTTCTTCATACCTCTGTTCCAACTAAATATCTTCTAGTGTTCAAAGCTATTCTTACGGGCAATAATCAATTGTCATTCAATCAATGTGAGACGGAAAATGGCGATAAAGTAAAATACGAAACTGATTTGAAACCGTAAAAAATCGGAAACGTGTACTTGCTCATTTCTCCAAAAAGCGCCGGGATTTTTTTGTGTGACGCAGATCGTTCAATGGAAGCAACCGGTGAAGTTTACCGTACGAATGGTGTCGGAAGCAGATTCCAATATAAACCGGAATAGATGCTATCAATATAGCTTTTCTGAAAATGCCTTTTTCCTGGACTGAATCAATCCGCCATTCAAGAGTGAGTGATACTCAGCAACGATGTCATCGCGGATGCACGCTTCGTGCAAAAAAAAATCAAACAGTACCTAAGGAAAATGATAGGGTTTTTTTTCTCGTCAAAGGGTGTTGTCGTTACCGGGAAATGGGGTTTCAGTCAAGTGCAACTAGACCTGCTGCTTGCTGAATCAAGTGCGCTCAGAAAAGGAGCGCTTATATGGAAATCTTTTCGAATAAATGTCGGAAAATCTCACTGCAAGAACGTTCCCATTTAACAAATTGGTACTGTCAAAAATATAGATGGAATGGTGGTTACATGGTTATAGAAAAATGAATGTGAATCGTTTCATTGTTGACACACAAATGAAATTTGTCAAATTTTTGGTTTCTCCGTAACTCCATACAGTATTGCATACTATTCACGCTAATATACATTTGTCACGGTAGAAATAAGAAGTAGGGGAAATAGAATCGCTTTATTACCTTTGCTCCAGCCGTCTGATCAATATTCTTTTGCTAACTTTACACACTCACTAGATTTTTCCGAAAACGTTATTTTTATATGCGTATTTATTCACGTAGAAAAAGTATCCAGCTTTTCACCTTTCGACGAACGAGCATGGCGAACAGTGCCAGCATGCTGTCAGCTGATTTTGACATTTCGCGCAGGTGAAATTGGCCAATGAGTTGAAGGTTTGCTAATCGCTAACAAAGAGTGATGTAGTGATGATAAATTTATCATTTTTCTATTAAAAACCGGATAAGTTTCACTATACCTTCCGGTAATATCTACGTTTATTTTGCTGCTGAATGTTTAAGTAATACGTTTTTCCTTACCATCTTTTTCACACTTTTTATATTTTCCACCGGTTTGAAATTGCAAAGTCAGCCTGATGGCACTGTCTTTCATGCCCGTTTATAGAAAGCTTTTGTGAAAAGATTTGCTGGCTCAACGATTGCCTTCGATATAGTAAATGTATATCTTTCTAACAAGTAACACTACATTGTTTGATTTTTATATAGCATATATAAAACTTTTATAAGTTAAAAGAGTCAAACAGTACAGCGTTTTGATGATTAATTTTGTAAAGGAAGCGGAAAGGGATACAATTAATGGAAAAATAATTGTAGAAAGTTGGTAACTAGACATATAATTACAAGAAAGAAAATAAGGTGCAACAATGCTATCACTGTAATCAAAGTGCCGTTCGTAACTACGTCAGTTTTCATTCCACTGCCAACAGCAACTCGTGTGGCATTTTTATTCCTGCATACATATGAAAAATCAAACCAATCGACATTGACGTTTCAATTGATTTTCCATTAAGCCTTCGAGCCTTCTGCGTTAAAACGTTTTCCCCGTCCGAAACTGACAGCATTTCACATGACGTGCACATATATCTACTGCTTCGTATTTTTTATTCATGGGTAGAAGGCCACTGATCGCAGATCGTTTACTGTTTCACTGCAAATGAAAAGCGGATTTTGGGTCATTATCACTACATAGCAAAGTGAGCCCACATTGTACTCGCATTTAACACTTCTAATGCAAGATTGCAAGATTACGATGGCTAATAATTGTAATTAAAAATGGAACGCTGCCCAATTTATAACAGTGTAGTGCTGCCTGATGGATGATAGAAAGTTTCTGCCGATAGCAGAGGTAATAGGCCGTATGAATAAAAGCGTTTGCTTTACTTCTCCTCTAAGATTTATACGGGAAAAGCAAAGCAAACTGTTTTAT
This sequence comes from Sabethes cyaneus, assembly GCF_943734655.1. Classification (NCBI taxonomy): domain Eukaryota; kingdom Metazoa; phylum Arthropoda; class Insecta; order Diptera; family Culicidae; genus Sabethes; species Sabethes cyaneus. The sequence goes on along the minus strand of NC_071354.1, from coordinate 133,377,705 downwards.
TCATACGGCCTAATGTCTCTTCTTATTACATAAACATAAACTCCTTTCAAACTAGCCTTCGACTCATTCCAGCGTTACGGGACACAATTAGAACCCATTGTTACCCTAGGAATCGCTTCCTGTTTCACCAATTTTTTGGCAAATACCTTGTAAAATAGTTGTTTAAAGAGTAGGGGAATTGTGTATAACGTGCCCCCCTGGCGAATGTGCCCTCTCTTCGTTTTTTCCTAATCAAGCGAAATTAAAATGCAAAACCACCCAGAAACCATAGTATTTGACGGAACTAGCCTACTATGCAAGTATGACAGTTGCCACATACTGTAAAAACAAAACAAAAATAAATTTGTTTTTGAGCAGCTTCCGATGTAACTTTTGGCGTCGTTTCCATAAGCTATTTTTTGTCAAAATCTGTAAATAACCGGTTGTTGCGATTTGGTTGCGTAAAGTGAACTTCAAAAAGACATCCCTGCCAAAAATAACGGTTTGAAACGCTTAATTTGCTTTAGTATTTATTATTTTTTCAAATAAGTAAAAGCAGGCCAATATGCCCCACTTGCGGTGGTACAATTTGCCCCCTTTGCAAATGTGGTAATAAACATAGGTAAACAGATCTCAGTTGAAGTCAATTGCCATTATTTACTCAAAAAATAAATACTCAAATTACCGCATTGGGCATATTATACCGCAGGTGGGGCATTTTACCCCGCGCAGACGAGAAACACAAGATTTAGGTGCTTTTATTAAATAATTCCTAGCATATTTATTCCACAACCCTAAATGAAATAAACCATTGCAATTGGTTGTCAGCTTAAATACCAACATATACTCGTAGTTGTCACGTTAATTTGGGGAAGCATAACAGAGATATATCCATTTATTCTTTGGGGGGGCACATTATACACAATTCCCCTATACTTCATTTTCCACTAGAATGCCAGGGATTTGATGAAACAGGAACCAATCTGCATAGTAGGGATAGTGTCCCGTAACGCTAGAATGTGTCCTTTACTTATTACTAAGTGCAGATAAAATTACCAAACAAAATTCACATTTTCATTTACGCGCAAATACATATTTGCGCATACTGGTTAGTGATCAATTTAGTCGAACCTGTACGTTTAATGAAATGTTAAAACATTTAAGTATAAGACGCTATCGTTTAGCAGCATAATTACTTGCACATTAATCAGTCACTGGAGTAGAAAAATATTAAACAAAGTCAACAATATTTACTGCATGTTCATCGAAGTGCGAAAGATGAAAAGCCCCCTGCGCCTTACTTCTGACAACTTCTAACGGATTAATTGGCATACGCTGCTGTACAGCAACAACAATGCACTTAAAAGCAAGAGAGTGTAAAACAGTGTGAAAGTGAAATGCCTTTTTGTTTGATAAGCGGCATCAGGAGGCAGAGGTGAACCGTAGTAGCAAAAATTTCGCACCTGCTCACAATTCATTAGACGAGCGGTAGGTTGGTAGGTACTTCGTCGAAAAATGGGACTCCTGCTTGCTTGAGTAAGCAACCAACTGACGCTTCGTAGAAAGTGCGCAGACCATTTACATGTACTTTGCAAATATTTGATTAACGTGTTCTCCAATGCGTTAATTAATTGCATTTTATTTACAAGTGGCGGTAAGACGCAGCAGTTGATCCGATTATAATTTGAACCGAGTGAGACAGCTATACCGCACTATGATTATTGCACTTGATACTGACCTGCGCTGATTTTCTCTCTGCACCGTGAAATGGCGCAACATTGAACATTTTTGTTTTGTTTTTATTTTTATTTATGCTACAAAATATTTAACATTTTCGAAACAAGTTTTGATATTTTGTAGATAAATTTGCTTCCTAGATGACTTACACAACAGAATAATTGTCTAATTTGCTTTTCAATAATATGTCAACAAAAAATAGTGATTTGAATTGATTAGTAGAAGTTAAATGAGCAGTGTTGCTCCGGTGATGAATGGTGTCCCGTTTACGGTACTTCTTCTTTTTCTATTGATACAAGAAATAGGTATAAAAAAATCAACAAAATGTTCAAACATTGCATTGAGAAAAAAAACAATGGCAGTGATGAAAAGAGCATATAATTAAAGATTACTATTAATTGCATTGCGTGAACATGAATATCTCATGTTTCGATTATTAGCATATAAATACAAACATTCTGCTTATTGTGCTTGGGGTCGCTGCGTCGCCGTAAGCAGTTGCGGGCAGCAGTTTGCTTTTCATGACTGGTATGAATATTGACAGGCATGTGGAGCCATTTGAGTATGGTACAGTGAAGACAGGGAACCATAATCAGTAAAATTATGTATAAAACACAGGACACCGAACGATCTGCGACACGATAAACAAAGCATAGAGCTAGCGGGGGAGGTTAGAGCAATAAAGAGCTGATTGTATGCACTTTCAGTATTTAATTATAGGATGAAAATGATCTGTGCATTTTGCACTCTATCCAATGGCAAAATGGAACCGAACGTATGTATGTTACTTTGTGTAAATAGTAAACGAATCAATTATAGGGATGAAGCTGAAATAGGGAGTCTTCATACTCCAGCTCCAGTTTAAAATTGGTTAGCTAACGAAGGCTAGCGTTAAGTTCACTAAATTTTGACATCATTATCTAGATAGAATTAACAAAAGGGCGAATGTCGCAAATGTAAACGTTTGAGAGTTATTTTTTGCAAACGGGTGAGAGTTATTTTTTGCTGGACCAGCATAAGAAAATCAACCCTCACTCGGTTTGTTTACGCTTACGATATTCACCCTTTTGTTAATTCTATCTTCATATGTGCATCACATGAAAATTTATATATTTGAAAAATAAATTTTGTCGATACAATTTAAAAAATGTAATTTTTCGACACCGCAAACTTTATAACATATTTAACATAACTTTTTAAACATATTTAATCCAAAGAGTGTTCCAATCAAAATTTGGTCAAACAAAAATGCACACAAACTGACTACTCTTCTTTTTAAAAATAAATTTTTTAGTGGCGACGGTCTGTTATTGATCCTGCATCGAAGGAGTTATGGTCCTGAAAAGAGTTTTCGTAACCTTTTCGTCGGGCATTTTGGTTACGTTCCCACCCGAAAAAAAATTACATTAAATTTTGTAGCAGAAACAATGCATCTACAACAGTTTTTGTTGTGAACACTGAAACTGATGGTAAATTTATTGTAAAAGTGCCTCAAATTCAAATTTTTTTCATATTTTTGTTTCTTATTTTATGCAATAGAATTGGCTTTTTTCATCACAAATTTACTGCCTTTTTTAATTATACTTTGTTTTTTCGCCTCAAAAAATTTCCATAAAAGAACGATAACTTTTACTGTTAATGAAAACTTTTGTTCGTGAAAAACTAATTTTTTTTATTGTTGAGATACTTAAGGCCAAAGCAGTGCAAGCATCAACAGCATTGGGGCGATCGAGAAAGATAGCATTTTGAAAATCTTAAATATTTCTTAAATAACGTTACAACATAGTTTTTCGAATACACCATTGTATGTAAACCCCGTACCTGATATGATATGTCACTACAGTTGACTATTCAACGCCATTTAATAAAAGCGCACTCTCATTGAAAAATTGACTTCGTCTTTTTTCTCTCTCTAGTGCGCTGGCTTGGCCTTAACAACCCGTCATTTCTATGGTAGAATCACTCAAAAGCTTGAAAGTTATGGTAAACAACAATAAGTTTGATGGTTTGGTTATCTTTTGTCACGTAAATTTTATTGTTTTTACTGTATTGTATCCCAGCGTTACTATAATTTTTATCTTCGTTATGGCTATTTTTGCCTGGCAGCCCCCCGCAGCCTGCCACATTGTACTACCTTCATTGTATCACCTTCAGGGCCACCAGGAAGAGTAGAGCCACAGAGAACAGACATCCATTCTGGAACAAATTTTTCGGGAATTCTTGGATAAAATTTCAAATTAAAATCACCTAATATGCTAGCGTCACCACCACTATAGTTTCCCAACTAAATGATTCTTTTGATTTGCACACTGACAACCTTTGGCTCCTCTGGCGCTAGTATATATGGACTGTAAGCGTTATGCTAGCGCCAGAAGCTAGCTGTTGTGAGTTTAGTGTAGAATGTTATGCGCCTTTAGCGACATCATCACTATAGTTTCCCAACTAATTTGACATAAGTTTTATCCAAGTGGGGACCTTTCGCTTGGATGTCTGTTCTCTGTGGTAGAGCTGCGAATTTGCAAACTACGAGACTTCAACTGGCTACGTAATCGGTAGAAAGCGTACAATTCATCGTTTTACTTCTCGCCTTCCATCGTTGTCACATATCATGATCGTACCAAGCTGTATGAATTCCTCCACTACTTTATATTATTCCCTATCCAGCTTCACCTCGGTACCAATACCATTTGGACTCTCACGTTTCTTGCCAGTAACCATGTACTTCATTTTGGCGGCGCTAATGGGAAGTTCCAATTTCGCTGTACTACATTTAAAAGGCCTAACGGCCTTTTTCATTGCTTTACGATTCATTCCGATGATCCGCCAAACACTTAGTCTCGTTCCTTTTCACGTTGCTCTTCCTATTGTTCTTTCCAAGGCAATGTTGAATTGTAGGTTACAGGGTGCATCCCCTTGCTTCAGTCCATCTAACGTCATAAAAGTGGCTGAGATCTTACTCACTATTCTGACGCATTATTTTGACCCATCCGACGTCGCACAAATCAACGTAACTAGTTTCGCCAGAATACCATGATCTAACATTATCTGCAACGACTCATTTCGTTTGACTGAATCGTACACGGTCTACAGAGTCTACAAACAAATGATAAGTCTACAAGTTGCACTCCCGGAACTTGTCTAGTAACTGACGCAGGGAGCGACCATCACGAAAACCAGCTTAATAGTCGCCGACGAAGGACCCCGTTAACGGTCCCAGTCAAGATACGGGAGAGCACCTTATGGGCAGAATTGAGCAATGCTGCCTCGCTAGCCACTCGACTTGTTGTTCTTTTGAAAGAAAAGGGCAATTGAGGCCATCCAATCATTCCTTCGGCATTTGTTGTTTCTCGCAGATTCTAACAATGATCCGGTGGATTACTTCACACAGCCGCTTGCACATCCCGCTTTTACAAATTTAGCCGGAATACCGTCCTTCCCAGTAGCTTTAGCTTTTTCAGTTCACTGATTGCCTTCCCAGCTAGCACCAACTCGTATATCAATGTACGTAACTTATCGCAAATATCTCTACGAAATCGTAATTAAAGCTTGATAAAGTGGGCCCAAGTTGATCATATTTAATGATAATAAAACTGACATACATACGGTTTTCAACGCAAAATCGTATAGCATGATGAAGCGAGTCGCGCTTAATCGGATATTACTGTATATAATTACTTATATAGTCGTAACGCTTATAATTATTCCTGATCACGTATATCGCCAATTTTGCGCATCAAATACGATTTATCAGCATGTATATCTGTACGTAATGCTGTTTTATATCTTTTATGTGTATATAAAAGTGCTAGCTGGGTTCTTAACCTCCTTTGGTGTTGGTGGTTCACCGCTTGACCATCACTCACAATTCTTATCCATTCTCTGTGTTCAACAGCGTGATAGTGCTCCCCCCCACATGGCTGCTAGCGCCGTTTTGTCAATAAACAGATTGCCAGCACTATCATTGCACATCACAGGCATGGCAAAATTCCTACATCTCACCGTTTTATAGAAACTCCGTGTGTCGTAGCTGGCGAATCCCTTTTCTCCGTCGGCGAGCAAGTGTTCCTCGTACTCGCGTTTTTTTAGACGGTGGGTTCTTTTTTTCTAGTCTCTCTATATCTTTCTCTGCATGCAACTCCTGGCCTAGTTCTTCTCATTTGTCACTCTCTGGCATTCGGCATCAAACCAGTTGTTGCGCTCTCTTCCACGCGTCGTTCCTACCACTTCTCTCGCATTTGTTTCAATGACACCAATGACTCCATAGCCTACTTATATATTCTGCTTGAATATGTGGCTCTAGCTTTTTCATCAGTTTTCTGTTTTGAATACAAGTAGTATAAGATACAGGAAAATAATTCAAGTAAGCTACTGGTTGACCGAATCTAAATTGCCGGGCCTCTCATTTCATTCGTACCATCTAATTCGGTACATCCACCTCGTCCACATCGGCCGGGCGGAACGCCAGTTTGTGGTTGAATGCTTAACGCTTCGAACTGTTATTTAAATCTACTTTAGCTTCCGCTTGACGATGGCCCAAAACTTCTCGATTGGGCAGAGAGCTGGAGTGTTGGAAGGATTCTTGTTCTTGAGCACTTGATTCTAGTTTACGGCATACCACTTCTTGGCTATCCGCAATCCGTAATGGCACGATACAAAATCCGGCCAAAGCAGCACGGAACGATCATGTTGCTCGGTCATGTACTGCTCCTAGGTACAAATAGCCTGCCACATCTTGTTCGCGCGGTTGGGTTGGGGTTCCGTTTGACAGCGCTGGTCACTCTTTTTGCCATGGCTGCGACTTCGACTCTCGCTGGTGACAAATGTTCCCTGAACACTTTTATTCCATAGATGACAGTTGATTTGGCCGCTTCTAACGCTATTTTCGCTAACTCAACATGCTTGGATTTTCGTGATGCGCGAATATTTAAAATTTTCATTCAACCTCTTGCTTCGGCGTAATTTTCATACCTGAAGAGAAATCATAAAATGTACTATTGGGCTGTCAGTTATCAATTTTTCTTGTAGCAATCAGTTTATACAAACTATAATCTCTTTCTGTTTTGACTTATAACTGCTTATTTAATAGTTTTTAACTGTTGCTAGGTACTAATCTGAAAATATTTTCAATTCTGCTTTAACACAACCGGCAACAGAAAAAAAGCAAAAAGCTTATCTGTTCACGAAAATCAATTTATCTCCAGCGTTACATCTCGACTTTCCGCCACTAACAGCGGCTCGGGTGAAAAACTGTTATTTACCAGTCACCATGCCGAACCCTGTAAGCAGGGCCCATTTCTATTATTCGATGCGACTGGACTAAACAATATGACGCGATAACATGGAACAACCTGCCGTACCACTGCGCTGCAGTGGGCAGGCTAGCTACTCAGAGGTGCTAATTAGTCAAGTGAAGCAACTCTATGATTAGTAGTATATCATTCGCGAATCACAGCAACCGCGCTCGTACCATGGTTTCTATGCCTAATTGCGACGATTACTTTGATACGATGTGTGGGCTAGCGCATTCGGCGGCGCCGGAAGTCACCCACCGCAAACTAGAATTTTAAGCTGTCAGCGGTTGATGGCGTAAATTTAAACCCCCCACTGTGACCGCCACGAAGGAGTGGTTGAGTCATAAAATAAACTATGATAAATCAGTGACATCGCAGCCTACTGGTGTTTAGTTTTAACGAACCGACGATCAGCCGCCAGTAGTGGCTGACAAAGATTTTTTTCACGCATCTCATTCCAGTTGCTTTGGCTGGCATGCAACCGCTCGTGATGCGTTGCTATCAATTATTATGGCTCTACAGTATTCGTAGGGACTACGCGATGGAAATTGCCACCACAAATCATACAGTAGTAAAGTTTTATTGGTGGAAAACAGTTGTTCATCGTTGGGTACATGATATGAATATTTTAGCACTAACAATTCAATAAATCAAGAAACAGAAATCCGATTTTCCACGATTTTACCACCGGATAGTTTGAATTTTACCGTTATCGCCATGGAAGATCGATTTTCTTCGAACGAAGGCATAACGACGAGTGGGAATAACGACCAATCAATGCAAATGGCCTCCCAGGTGCATGTTCGGTACGCATGGAGCGATTCAAAACGGCCATTAATCCCTACAACCGGCAGGATAATGGAAGGACGCAGGAAAGAAAAACCATAACCATAGCACAAGGTCGTTTCAAATCTTGCTTTACGCAAATCAAAGAAATAAAAAAAAAATGCAAAACACTTGCGAGGTGTACCAAAAAGCCGCTTAGCGCCACCATCCATTTAGATTTATTACATTACCCAGATCGTCAATTTATTTCTCGTTTTTCTTCATCACAAGCGAGAGGTGAAGCATTGCTGCACCACTTGCCTCGCTGCGCATGTGTTTGACTTCTTCGGAACGCGCAAAAACGCAACTCTTAAACAAGATTAATTGATTTTTGATTTGTGCTTAACTCTGCCAGGTAGAAACAAATTTATGTAAAAAAACTTTTCGTTTTTTTTACTTCTGTCAAGCCTAGGGTCGTGTTCATAGATTAATCTGGTGCGATTACATTTTCACCTCACCCTCCACTAGCGAACCATTCAGTCACTGCCGTACCCAGGGAAACCAGTTTTTGTTCATTCTTGAACGACTCCTCGGAATAAGCAGTACTGGAAAATCAACTGTGATGGTATTGCATGAGTCAATGCGGTATGTAGTTACGATTATTCGATAAGTTTGCGTTTCACTCGTGCTGCTCCTTACTTTCATGTTCTCTCCGACGACATTTAAATTGTATCCTTTCTTTCGATCCCGCGCGCCGCTGGTAATTTATTCCTGATGGGACGATTCGCCGACCGTCGGAAATGGCCAGTTTGGCGCGCCAGCGATATCGATAACGACATCGATGGCGACACTGTTGCTCCGTTACGATGTGGCCGAAACTAGGACCGCGCACACGGCTTTGCATTTCTGTGTGTTACTGAATTTTCCCGCGCTTCTCTTTTGCGCCAAACTCCCAGACGAGCGACGCATTTATCATTTTCCTTCCAGCATGAGTGAATATAATGTTATTCAGTATTATCATTAAATTTAATCGATTAGGCGCCGCCATTTTGTTTCACGTGCATAAATTGAATAAATTTAAAGTGATGCCTGGCGAAACGACAACAACGGTGATGGTTTTAGTGAGCAGCATGAATGCAGAGGGCAGCAGGCAGGCAAAGGTTGCATAGACAAGCATGTAATGAAGCAAACGAGAGGAAACAGCATAGGCCATAGAGATGAAATTGTGCTGATGAAAATACTCCATGTGTGCTTCAATATGTGTTGTGTTCGGTGAATGTATCATTCCCCTAATATTGAAGCAATAGCACTATACGAGCAGAGCAGGAGACATGCAAAACCCAAACACACACACATACACTGTTTTAGGTGCAATGCATTACCCAAGAAAGCTGGCTGTAGAGTGAAAATTCCATCGTCGCACTCCGTCGCACGAGAGGGGAGCCGAGATTGAGTGGCTGAAACCGCGCGGAGTGAGGACGCCGGGTGAAAATTCTGTTAAGCAGAAATTTAAATTTTTTTATGTTTTATCACGTCTTACGATATGCTTTTCGGTTTTGTACTACACCCATTCCCTTCTATTGTCCTCAATTTTTCCTCTGGAATCGCCCGTTTAGACTTCACTGGTTAGTATGGAGAGGATAAGATAGTACGAAAATTGCCGCTTGACTCGAATAGCTCGTTCGGAATTCCGAATCATGCAATACATAAATGCGCATGACTATTTCATAACAAGTTTCCCGAAGCCTCCGTTTCACTCACTCGCATGGCCCAGTTCGCTCCCCGGTGGCCAATTTGGCAGAAAGTAGCATAGGTACGGTGTCACTCACTCCTTCGTCCTGGTCATTCACCGTCGCCACACTTTTCACCTTCCAATTTCGGGGTTCGACAATAAGCTGTTGGACAGTGAGGTTTGCACCACTTCACCACTATGAACGGCCTGTTTTGGTCTGTAAACAGAGGCTCGAACGACAACACCGACGTTTTATCGTGTGTGCATGAACCCGTTGTTGGGTGGCTGGAAGCCCCGGTAGTAAAGTGTATGCTGAAAAATACATATTTTCAGACTCGCAAAAAAGACGCTTCGCACACACAAAAAAAAGAACTGCACTGGAAAAGAATAAGCAGAGTGTAAACGAGATAAACATCATTGTTAGCAACGTAAAATGGCACAGATAAAACTATATTGCTCGGAAACAGTGATATCATTTGTCCCGGGGTGTTGTCACCGGGTGATTCGTGAATGCTTTTTTTCAGTACAATAGCGAAGGATTAGGAATGTACTTTTTAGGTTGGTTTAGTAGTTTGTCTCGTCTATTTGTGAGGTGTTTTAGTGTGCAAGGAGCATGCTATCGAAGATTGCAAGCTTTCGCGACGAACTCCACGGCTTTTGCGCGTCAATTCAAATAGCTAACTTTAAGGTTCTAGCGCAAATCATTGATTTCTGAGATTTCAAAAGCAGTTTATATGCTCAAAACAATAGTAATGTTCATAAAATTGTTCTCACTTCATTCTTTCCCTTTATCAGAACACATGAAATATATTTTTGTGAATATTTTTGAGCTTAAATCAATGATTCGTGCTTGACCCTATAAATTCATTGATATTAACTGTATTAGTAACTAACTATACTCTGATCTTGTTTATTTCGAATTTCGGTGAATATTTGTCTATATCTACTTGTATAAAATATTGAGTGATGCAAACAACTTCAGGTAATTTGAAGTTTTGCTACACTCTGAGAACTTTTTTGAATGCTAAAAATGCAGAAAGTATGTTCCGCTAGTCAGATTTTTCGATGCATTTTTGCATTCTGTTTACAGAAACTAATTACCGATGCTTCATTTTTATATTCATTTAAGCTGCGGAAATTATAAAGTTTATTGCTATAGAAAACATAAAAACTGAAATGGAAAAATTTTCAATTAAAGCTACTCTAGATTGAATTCGTGTTTATATGTGTCGCACTGCAGAAAACAACTTTACTGTCCTTGTAACTACAGAATTGTGATTTTCTGTGCCGCCATTGCGAATACTAAAAAGAATCGAGAAACGAAGAGTGTCTGCAAAATTTTGTGTACCTTAAGAAAACAATCTTGTATCCTAGTTATTACTACTGATCTGTGACGATGTGTACTGCTCTCACCACAGACTATAGACGGACAGGCGTAACTATTGCAAGAGAAATCAGCCAAAATTATTGTCATGCACATATTAGCACCATCTATGATCGACTTTCCCAAATATTAGATTACAACCGGAGTATCCCTCGGACAAGCAAGCAATTTTTATGGGCCTTTCGTTTAAAAGCGCCACTTTGACGAATACAGACATTCCCAACTAACAATAAAGTTGATATGCATGTTACAGCGTGCGAAGAATGGGAGAGTGTCTGCTAAGTCTGTTTGTCTGTGCTTAAACTCTGCAGTATATTGCTCAAACTTTATTTTCAATTTATAGATTTCATACAGACATCAAATTGTCTTCACACCAAACTTGTGTAGCTTTCGTCTGGTGAGACGGTGCAGAATCTTGCTGGAAGCAGTATGGTGCATTCTTGTAGTGTTTTCCAACGATGGGAAGCAAATGGTTCTTCAAAACATTATCGATGTAATATTTAGTGTTGATTTCAACATCAGATTCAATGAACAGCAATAGAACCTTCAAATTTTTGTAGAAACATTCCTATACCATCAGCCTGGAAACATTCTGGAACCTGATCCAAAATGTGATCCTGTAGCAGGAAAACTTTTTCGTCCGAAACAGAATTTTTCAATCACTGTGCCGCTTGAGCAGCTGCCCACATCTTTCAACTTTCGTTGTTCAATAAATTTACCAAAAATCTAGTGATGGAAATGATGGAAATAAAAAATAAATTTAAAAAATCAGGCAAAACCAATCACGTGACAACCCTACCGTTGTTTTTTTGTATGAAATCAATCGAAGATCATCTTTCAAAATATTCTTCATGGTTGACTGTGAAATTCCCAGTTCCTTGGTCATCTTACGTCCAGACTGATCTGGTTTCCGTCGAATTCGCTGTTTTATTCGTTTGTTAGCTTCCGGTGTCCTTACTGTTCGTTTACGGCCAGCTTTAGGGAGTATTTTCCAAGAGTCGATTTCCTTATATTGCTTGATGGTACGAAAGATGAATCTTTCGTTTAGTCCGAATGGCTGCAGCTTCTTTAAAATCTCACACGGTCGAAACTTTTCGAAAACAGACTTATCACAAGTTTCTTTTTTGCGTTCATGATTATCACGACTCAAACGAATGAAAATTTCAAACAAACTTACAAGTTGTGTTGAAATTTGAATACACTCTAAACGAAAAGTATGCAAATACATCTGTGATTAACTCAATTTTAATTTAACACGTTCAAAAGTACTGACAGTTATTACTACTCACTCTGTAGACCTGTCGAATATTTGCAGTTTAGCCGTTTTTAACTATATTTGGTAACTTCAATTACGTAATCGTGCTAACGTAAGAACTAGAATGAATCTTCAACACCCGAAACCAGTCGGCACGAAGGTAATTTTATACTATAATTGTAAGAACTGTAAGAATTGTAAGTAAAGTGTCCAAAGGTATTTAAGATATATTTGGTAACGCAAAAAAAAGATCCTTTTACAAGCAAAAAACATTAAGCAATTTCAGCTTTACTTAAATTTTAATCGTGAAAACTAAATCGATTGTTGCTTTTCATAAACACGTTAGCCCATTACAAAAATTTTAAAAAGTTTTTGTCCCTCCGGTGTTGGGCCACTAAAAGTGGGGGGGCGAAAAAAACAAAGAAAAAGACTGTAGAGCCTACAGATAATTGATAATTGAAAAAATTAACTCAGATCCTTTAAATTATTAACCCCCACCCCCCCGATTTTTCAAACCAATTTCCGAGGGAAGGGGGGGGGGGGGTTTAAAAGACTTTAAAAATAATGTATTGCAGATTTCCGGCTTTCCAGTCGTTTTATATTGAAAACGGCTTTTTTATACTGCCTGACGGCATGACGGCAATCAACGATTAGATTTGAAAAGGGCCAAAACCAAAGGCCGAAACGTCAGGCAGTATAAAAAAACCGTTTTCAATATAAAACTGACTGGAAAGCCGAAAATCCGCAATAGAATATATGTACCTCAGTCGATCTTAACAGTTTAAAAATAATTTGCTATGGCCTTATTATTTTTCATGCAAAAACCAAACCAACCAAAAAAGAGACAAAATCGAAAGAAAATTTTTTCACCGCTTTTTGGTCAGTAAATTGTTGAATCTCCCTCTTTTGGTTAGTGTCGGAAGCGTTGACACTCATTTTTCGAGTTTTTTGTGCTGTAAAGCCCCAAAACCAATTGTTTTTATACAAATACAAATGTTTTACTCATATCCAACAAATTTTTTTTTTGCCGCCCGATTTTTAAAGCCAATTTAAAAGGGAAGGATGACAAAAACTTTAAAAACAATTTGCAATGGCCTAAACATAATTTTTAATAAACTTTAATGAACAAGTAAATCTGGAAGCGACTGCATTAAGTGTGCAATAATTGGTGAATAATCATTACAAGTGATGCTTGACAAAATTCGCAAAATTCTTAATAACTTGTGGAAAAATGCCAGAAAAATCCCCTATCGCATGGCTAAAACGTGCTAATAATATAGAAACATTTTAAATTCCTTTTGAGTATGATTGCACATTTCGTGCATTGCAAACACCCGATGACATGTTCTACTGCAGTAAAACTCTAATCATGAATTGCTTTATAAGGACAAGTTTATCTTGACCTAGCAAGTTAATCATAGCATTCCATTGTATTGCAATCCATAAAACTTAACTACTTGCTTTTCTGCTTATGTTTACAATTAGTAGCTGGAAAATGCAATTATATTCTGGAAGAAAGTACATAGTTTTACGGAATACATACGGAACATGTTCTGTAACTATCACATAAAACCATTTTGTAATTATAGGCATTCATGCATGCCATTATAGAACTACAAAAAGTAACCATAAATTCTTTAAACATTCTGATTGTTATCCAGGTTGTTAGTGGAACTCATCTAATTTATGGCCGCAGTTTGTCATCAATGTTGATGTCATTTGAGTATTGCTCTAGTAAAACTCAACTTAAATGAGGTCTCAGTCGTCGCTACTCAGACCGTTTACGTTAGGGCACACGGGCCAGAATTGTTTACTCAGTTGTTTTCATAACGAAATTTGCAATTTTACGTGATTCTGTGCTACTCGAAAAGATCATAAGATTGCTTAATGTAATAATGCTTGATGATTTTATTCCTTATACTTTATCGTATCTTTATTGCATGATGGCTGCTATATCGGTATCTGCGATGAGTATTTAGACTACTGTGATAATCATTTAATGCAACATACTGCATTTTTGCACTGTTAATTTGACACTAGAGTGGCTTTTAGTTTATTCAACTTATGAGTTTGACTTCTTTTTCCTTTTTGCCCTTCTTTTTTACTTCATTTTCCTTGAGCGAGATCGTGTGCGAGATTCGACTGTGAAAATCGTGTAAATCGGGGTATTCTAAATAGAGGCAAATGTCGCAATATCAAACACATGCTAATGTTCATATGTTGGGTCTGTTGCTGTTTCGTCGTAATTGCCTATTCTCGTTCTGTCCAATAGATATTATCACAGATATATAAAATTAGTTATTTCTTAATATTTTAGGTAGTTGTCTGTTTTGCGCGACTAATAAAAATAAGCCGATATCTATTTAAATGCTTTTTTTCATCAAAGAATTCCGAGCAGCCAATTTCCTACCGTTTTTAGTGCGACGAAGAAGAAAAATGTCGATTGTCTTCACAGCAGAGGCAAAAATTTCACTTGAGCAACATTACAAAAAAAACACCTGAAATCACCATTTGGTAACCACCTTCTGACCTGATGAAACACAAGTTTTTCCGTAATCTCACATCACTGTTTAGCCCAAAATAGTGGACCCGCTCTCTATAGTGGACCCTCGGGTACAATTTCAGCGTTTATTAGTTTGTACTTCTTATTTCTGAGGATAAATTACAAGGAACAGGAAGAATTAAACATAGTACACATTTTAGTTAATAACATTTAGTTGCATTCGTTTACTTAAGCCATAGTTTTGACATTTTTAATAAGCAAGTGTCCATTATAAGGCTACCAACGCAAAAAATCTCACCATTAGTGGACCATCTCTACAAAAAACACAGATGAATTCTTATAATGGACCCGGTAGTTATCTTGTTGTAAACCCCAAAGGGTCCATTAAAGGAAAATGGACATTCCAATCTGTTTTTGGAAAATATGGAAAATATAGTGATTTGCAACGTAAGTTAATATTTTTGTTAGCTTAATCGAATGCTACTGATATTGTAAGTACTATTGCTATTGGTATTCTGTAATGTCAGTTTAAAATAATTCATAGAAGAAGTCAACTTGAGCACTAAAAGTGTCTACTACTGGTAGTTATACTCTAATTATCCTTCGTTCTCACTTGTTTCTTCGATCAAAACTGTTATGTCGTCACCCTTGCTGCTAGTTTGGCTATCAGCAAATTATGCGAAATAAATTTTCCACTTGATTTACAGAATTATTGGCGATTTGAAAATCAAAACAGAATTATTTTGCTGCAATTAATTGTTTGTATCATGTTTATACATAAATGCACGTTTATACCTAAAAATAGAAGATATTATTTAACAGAAATTATTTCAAGGGTGTAATAGCCCAAGTAACAATTAGGGTTTTATTGCATTTCTATGATGGCATTTAAGACCAAAATTGGTCTTGAAGATCAACAGAAGAGTTGCTTGGGAGGTAACCATGAGGTTATCTATTTGGTATCTGGCATCACTTTCCGTGTGTCACATGCCAAGGGGCTTCCAACAGCGACGATTACAATGCATCTTTGAAAAAAGTTACCTTTGATTGCTCATTACTTCTGATTAGGCCACTGCAAATTAGATTTAAATTTTTTGTCAAACCCCCCCTCCCCCACACTTTGAAAATGGCTTAAGAAATCGGGAGGCAAAAAAATGATTTGTGGGATTTTTTTTATAAAATCAGTTGTATGTGGGATCTACTGCCTAAAGAACACAAAAAATGAGTGGACGGAACACCTGTAGCACAAAACAGAAATGGAAATTCAAATAATGGAACGCATATTTTTTGGTCGAATAAAAAATTGTTTCTCCCCTTCAGAACAAACTTTATTTCTCCCCGGAAGAACAAAAATTTTATAAAACATTTGTAATGGCCTTACAAGCTATTTTTTATAATCGTGCTCTTGTGATTACGAAAAATTATTAATGATTACCAATGGTTACTTAAGATTACCATGAATTATTTTATTGATTACCATCTATTACATAATTGAGACATAAAGATTACAAAAATAATCTATGGCTAATACGCACTTATATGTCTAACTGGAAACCCCTTGGTGTTTGCATTGTTGTGATTTTTGGTTCGGTCAATGAAAAACTTTGAAGAACGGATTTCAAAACTGTACGACGAATTTAAAAAATTTAACTCAGTTGCGTAATTTCAATAAAATGTATGCTTTTTAGTGAAAATAAAGTGCACGAATCGGAAGGTAAGTGTGTTTGAGTCAACTCAGCACAAGAGCTTTTGGATTATTCGTGTAAATCCATCCAAGAAATGATGCAAATTGAAGTAGCTTTCCTTACTATGACCCTTAACCCTTAGCAACAATAAACCCTTAACAACAGTTGCATACTTAATCAAGGAATACTTTGACTGAAATTTTTGGAGCGTCTTAGTAGAATACGAAACCTGAAATTAAATAAAAAAGGAAACTTTCGAATTAAATTCTGCTATTTATATTTATTTGCGACAGATACGAATAAATATAAATAATAGAAGTTAATTGGAAAAGTTTTCTTTTTATTTAATTTCAGGAATACATTACCAATTTAGAGTAACATGAACGATTGTATAAAAGTTTGAGCTTAGTACTAACAATTTAGTTATAAAATTATAAAAGACAATTTCATTTATCGTAGGGTACGGTTTTTTTTCTTTTAAAACGATACGAAATAAATTAAAAGAAATTAGTCAATTAGTAAGGCCCCGGGGCAAGTGGGAATACAGGGTAAGTGGGAACGACGCTCATAACTTTCTTCAACCTCATTTTCTCCAACTGAACCTTTCTAGAAATTGAAGATACAACTCCAACGCGTACATTAAAATTAAAGTTTAATTGTAACTGATTTTCAAAACTCCAAAATTGACATTTTAATTTGGGTGTTATTTTCAATTTGCATTGCAAGTTGGACGCACCTTTCTATAAATGATAGTTTGGTCGCAGGCTTTCGTAAAAGTACATATTTTTCAGACAGTAGGTAAACGTAATGAAACGTGGTACAATACTACATTACTGCGTAATTGCTCACGAATTGTGTTTCATGTTGATAATGAAGTCTCCCGTTGTGCTTTGATAGTGATCTGATCTTGTTACGGTATTTTTGGATGAACCATTAGTGGAAACATTGTCTTTGGTTACTTTTTTCAATGCCTACACATTTTTCTGTTATATTAAGCTTTTTAATCAAATTTGAATGTAGGTCCCACTTGCCCCATTTACCGCCATGATTTTGGAAAATTCTCTTCAGATTCATTTTATGTAAATCGAAGGTCCTTCTTTGTAATTAAACTTTCGAAGTGATACCACTGAAGAGTTTCTGTGCCGCTAGAATTTTAAAATTATCACAGGTGTTGATTACACAGTCGAGTAAATTCTAACTATGCAATGTTTAGGTCCCACTTGCCCCGGGGTACCTTATATAAATTGATATCCTCAATTTATGCTGCAATACATTTGTTGATCCACGTAGTTTTTCTACTTTAATGGAAAATTGACAGTAAAACTTTGCAAAGAATTGCAAAAATGTTTCAATATGAAACTTTACTATGAGAAAGTTTAAGCAATATTCTAAGCAAAGTTTGTGGAAAAATCGACGTGAAACAAAGCGCAATTAAAACGAAATTGAGCCTATCGAAGCGAATTATATTTATATAACGCAACCCTGTTGTAAAAACTATGAAAGTAGACTGAAGCGAAACAAAACCAATACCAAATTTAGATCAAAAATTTTGAAACAAAAATATAATATGTCATTTTAAGGGTATTTTCTTATTATGTTTGTCATTTTTGTATTATTTTTGTGCAATTTCGGTATCATTTTTGTACTTATTATGTATTTGAGGCACAGCTGAAGGTAAAGAATCGGGTTTGAAACCCACTGATTCATCATGCTGATCATTTCTAACGTTTCATAAGGCTTTTCTTTCAAACTTTGCGTAATAAGCCACTGTCGAAATAACGGAAATAACGTGACACAAGCATGGCACTTTTGAACTCGCATGCAAGCAATTACTTGCTTAAAAGCGGGTGATCGCTTATGTCAAACAATAGAGATGAAAAAAGTACGGAAATCAGATTTATGCATAGTTCAATTCGTTTTTCTGAAAACATGATATGAATATCGAAAATAACCCGGGATTTCTGTCAATATTTCACAGATAGATGGAGATATAGTCCATATATTTTCGTCAGTGTGCTGTAATACTCACCTTATTTCTTGGGTATGGAACTTTACCAATTCTTGCTAATGATCGCGACTACCTTATTCACGGCTTATTTTCTATTGATTATGTCACAAGTATTATGTTTCAAATTGTCGTATGTAGGATGATTATTACGATTGTGATGTGTTTTTTTTCAATTGGTCGATACCTTGCAATAATTGTCCATCGGATTATCAGGTGAGACGCAACCTGATCTTTTGCTTGACTTGATCCCATGACTGACCAACAAATTTTTATTGACTAACTAATTCCATTTCCATAAACGCAATAAACTAGCTCTAATACCAATTTGAGCACTTCTCCCAGCGCCAACCTGATAGAGCCGAGCGCACTGGCCACTAATGTGATTATCAACATTGCCAAACAAGCAACCGTTGTTGACTTCCTGTTTGCATTCATCCAACATGTGAACATCAGTTTTCACGATCTGTGTGACTGTGGGTGTGTTTATGTATCTGCATGTACGACAACACAAAGGTGAAAAATTTAGCTTGTTTAGAAGTGCAGTTTAACCGAAACAGCATACCATGCCGATCGATGTGGCAACGATATTTTGTCGGTCGTCGGCTAGAACCAATATTATGCCAAATTACCCGTGGCAACGGGCGCATGCCAAAAAATGCATGACATAGTTAAAAGTTAAAATTAAACCAATCTGTCTCTGTGGTGCCGTATTTGCAAACGCAGGACATCCACTTTTCCCGATTGCTTCTTGCGCAAATAAAATCAAACCGTTCGGTCGCAGCGTATCGGATTCAGGCTACGTAGCGCTATTCCCGATGATCACGTTGAACGGTTTGCTGTGATGGCATGCTGATTTTTTACTGGCCCTGGTGGAGTTGTTTAACACGAGAACCGATATGTGATATGAGCCATGTTGGAATCCAAAGTGCGCGCGTGCGAACTCCAGCTTAACTGCCTTTCGTGGCGGCAAGAGCAAGACGGAGCTATTCCACCGCCATGCAAGGATGATACATGTGTTGAGCTTAATTGAAATTTATAGAAAATGTCAAAAGCTTTCCAACGTCGTCACGCTACTAGCTCGCCAAGGACGACGGAGAAAGTTTTTCTTGTAGTAGTAGCTGTAGAACTACTATTAAATCTATTGTTTCACATTCATTTTTATGGCCCGTGAGTATGCTCTTGCTCTCTTCGTCAGGAATCGTACGGAAACTGGCAGCGAAACGACGAAGGAATTTATTAAGGAAAACATCTGGGGGATCACTTTGCGAGGACCGGCGGTGACTTTCCTGTGCGAAAGGAAAACTTTTACTCCACCGGAAAATGAATTTAGTTTCACGTTCATTCCGGCCCTTGTTTTAAAATGTTTCTCTCCGCTTGAATGCTACCATCCCGGTCTACCACGCATGCAGAGCGTGTAAGGTAAGAAGGTAAGGACGTCTGAGAACACAATCGTTGGCGGTTGTTCGTCCTTTGCTCGGGGTATACTTACGTAGACAGATGCTACTGCGACACAGGGGAAGGATTTTAGTTCCGTCTGTAGGGAAAATCGGTTCAGCAAGAAACTTTAAGATGAAATTCTTGTTCCTTCTGTTCTCACCGTCATCTCTTTCACTGTGTGCTTTTCTGTTTGCTTGAATAACTTGAATAATCAATAGCATTAAACAGAGGGACTTAGTTTGGTAAATTGTATGTGTGTGGTTTAAAGACGAACTTTTTGAACTTTGAGGAATCTCTACGGTTAACAATACATAAGTTTAACGAGTAAGTTTTGATTAGCATTGTTCGGAGTTTCCATAAAGTTTCACAAAATAAATATGAGATAAATTGAATTCCTTTGTACAAATAATTCAATTGAGCGATTTTTTCGTTGCAGTTCTATTGTTTGTAAAGTGATTCTATTGTCAATATTTGTTCAGTTGTTGTCTAGGGATAAATTTATTTAAATAGGAACATTTTGCAATAAAAACCGGCAGGCTAGTTAAAAGTTGCTCCGTTTAATTTATAATGAAATGCAATGCTTGTGGGGAACGCGTTAAACAACCTGCTGGGGAGTGCAATGAAATTCATTTGTGATTCTAATTCTGTCATAAACATGCATGTTAATGATGAGTGCGCGCGATACGTGTTTTTATGACATTTTTTATACGCTTTTCTGACCACTGCTGGCACCTCTACAATGAATCAACAGCAGCCTTGAATATGTGTATATCACACGAATGCACTATCTCTCGAACATGAACCACCTCCGGCACCGTATCCAGCGTTGTCTAATATCGCCTTATTATTGTTGAAATTACTCATAACTGAGTGACGACCATTATCTATTAGGTATATTAGCGCCGTTAATTAGCAATTTCGATAATTACATAATTGTTAGGTGGCAAATATCTGCTGTAAAATAGCAGCTATATAAACCTGTTCTGAGAAAAACGGGTTGTTAAATTTTATAAAGTGCATGCGCTATTCGTGAAAATAATTACTAACTTTTTTAGGCACGGTTTGTTGCAGAAATATTAGAGGCGGGTTATTTTCTTGTTTCTTCTCCTAATTTCGCAACGACAAAAAATGAACTTGTAAATATTGTACATCGTGGCTTGAATGGTTCGCTCAATAGGCCGATTCAATAACCTAACCTAAATAGTCTAAGCTTGCGAAAAAAAAATTCACAAAGCACGAATTTAGATAACGAAATTCAATGATTTGTAAGCGTTGTACAAGTGTCTTTCCGTGGTGAAATGGCAATTCAAACTGAAAATTTTTGTACTTTGACATATGACACAAATCACGCACGATAAATAAGTGTTTGAAAAATAGATCTGCAAAAAAAATCCTTTTTGATAGTTGAATAGTGTTGGTTGAGACTTATTACAGTCAATAGGTATTATGGGACAGTATTGTTGACTTGACACACCTGATACAAAAACGATTGAATGAAAATATTTTCACACATCGCAATTTTCGTGTAGTAAAAGTATTTCATTTCAATAGCGGTAAATGCAGTATTAAGCTACGAAGCTGCACTGGTTCTTTCGGAATTTTGTATTCCTTTAGTACTAAGAATCATTCAAATTTTTATTACGAGCATGAAAAAATGACTTCTTGATTGGGTCAGTAAAAATTCAAACTTTTTTTTCCCTTAAAACAAATGCCTATTAAAAATGTAACAAAAAAAATCTTATTTGCACAACATTATTGTTTCTATTACGGACACCAACTATAACTCACGTAGGCATTCAGTTTCATTTTCAAACGACGATTTCTTATCGCTACCATAAATGGGATAAAACCCATTATTAGAATTTGAATTTCCCAACTTAAATGTCACACTAAACCGACAAACCCGGTTACCAATGTCAAATTAGGCTAAAGTAATCTAAGGCAACAGCGAAGCAGCACCATTCTTAGAGGCTAGTCGTAAAAAGCAGAAAGCCTAAGCACAGCCAGGCAGCAGCAGGTTATGGCCACGTCGCGCCGGTTTGGGTTTAATTAATTGTGTCTCATTATTGTTATTAATCTGGGCTTTGTATAATCGACACACGAATTGTGAACCTGATGCTTCTTAACGGACCACGCGGCTTCGTGGTGGGTTGATCTCGGTCGCCGTTGTCGTCTTCATCGTCTTCACCAACAAACTACGTGTCTTCGCCGTCCGTCCGTTTAGGCCAGTGCAAAATTTGTGGCGTCAATGTGGTTTGCCGGAGGAAACAGAATCCCGAGCAGCACTTTTTTGCTGTATTTTACTCTTATCTCAGATGAAGCTACCGTGCGGACCCTACAGTGGCATCTACAACAGCGCAAAGCAACGAGATTTCATGAATACAATTCAGATAACATCTGTATTTAGTCATGAATTGATAGTCGTTTAGTTAATCATACGAATATAATGCTACAGATCCACAGACTGAAAGCGCAGCGTGAGCCAGGCTCGAGAAGATAGAAAGAGAAAAGTCTCCCATGGTGGTCTGAATGGTAAGAGAGCAAATTTTCACTTCCAAATCACCGGTCTTTATAAAACTGGCTACTGCACTGTTAATCAATTTTGAGCGAACCAAGTCAGGGCGAGGAGGCAGAATACATTTTTCATTGCGACTGCTAGACTGCTCGAAATCCGATACCCCCGGTCGGTAAGCCACCGATAATATCCTCTAAGCGATGTGTTCGAATAAACTATGATTGAGTAATCTTTTCCATCTGCTGCATTCACAAGATTAATGCATAGTTTTTTGGTAAATGTAGCAAATCTAAGAAAAGGTGCTATTAGTTACACCGAATTTATTTATTCAATTTGGTTTATAACTGAAGGAACGAATGGTCTTCATTTAATCATTATCGACTCATGCAAAACTGGTTAAAGTTCTCTATCGATGCACTAAATTTGCGTAATTTTGGTATTTACGACGGGTTATAATTTCAATCAAACTTTAAGAGTTCTCGATTACACAGTAATACAATCCATTCCGTACTTCTGTAACTGTATGTACAGCTGGAGATGGTTGGTTACCATAAAGCCCTATAGTATAAAAAATGGCAATGAAAAATTCCGTAGCTTCAGCAACACTGCCACGCAATAACTAAACCAGCAGCCCGGAGATTTTTGCAAGTATACATTGACCACAAGTTATGTTTTTATTTTAACCTTTTAAGTTGAGTGATGAGAAGTTGAATTCCATCTCCAACGCTGCCAAAATCTATGCAGAATTCTATAAAACCCAGTAAGTTATCCAGACAAAATATCGTAGAAGCCATTTTGTTCGATTGGTTTAAAATAAATACTTTCAGTTTGACTGAGAAAAATTCTCGGTTGATTTATGAACGCTTTGATAGTATTTAGGTTAAACAGAGGGCTGTTATGTACTGGACTTTATCGTAAACCTCTTTAACAAGAAGACTAACATCTCTGTTATTTTTCATGAAAACGTCAAGCATCACTACGGACTAATGTTAGTAAGTTCTTCGAAGTTCTGTATTAGTGTTTGGACGATTAAGTTGGTATAATGGTATGAATGGTACTTAACCGGAAGAAAGCAATATGTTAGTGTAGAATGTGCGTGTTCCGAACCATATACTGTAACGTCAGGGGTACCGCAAGGTAGTCATTTGGGACCACTTCTGTTCATCATACTAATGAATGAGCGGCCTACCGTAATCAACAATTTTTTTTCTTCCTGTATGGACTCATCACTGCGACCAGTATGGTTTGATCTATTGTGATATCGCCCGGGTGTTTGCTGTATAACCCGCACTGCATTTATTTTGGCTATAGTCGCTATTGAGTGAGCGATATGCTTATTACATTTTATGTGTGCTTGTGTGTAATTTTTGAGTACCCTTCCTTCAATGCATTTTCTCTACTTTACCCAACTCGTTCCACATGACAGCGCTGTCCCCAATTATAGCCATCCCTGGAACAGCTAACCAGTGCATTGAACTATAAGGGTCTCATTTTTGCACTGTCAATAGGCCATATCGGGATAACATAGAATTCAGCACGAAAGAAGGGTGGTGAGGGGCCTGGGAATAAACCCATGATAAAGTCACTTTGCCATCGAATGGCCTGATTCTACTAAGATTCGAACCCATGACCCTTCGCTTGTCAAAGCAGACTCGGTAACCTTGCGGCTACAGAGCCAACAGAGCTCAACAATCAACAATGCTTTTATATTAATTTACGCGGACGATGTTAATCCAGTTAGAAAAAGGGTGGATTACTTAATGCTCCAAAGTGACCTGCAAGTTTTTTGGCACTTCTGTTGTAGATGTAAACTACAAATCAATCACGGAAAATGTGTTACAATAACGTTTTCCCGTTATTTGAAAATGTGATAAAGAGGATGAGCAAGGTTAAGCATTCAGGAGTTAACCTAGATACAGGTCTAACTTACAACGACCACCGCTGGTTTCGGAGTGTCTTGCAGGTTTTGCTGTATTGAGGAGATTTGCAACAGAACTACATGATCTTTACACAATTAAATCCATCTATGTAAGTCTGCTTCGGTCAAAGCTAGAATTTGCAAGCGTTGTGTGGAGGCCAATGTACGCTACATACATGATTAAGCTTGGGTCCGTACAGAAAAAGTTTATTAAATTTGCTGTGAGAAATTTAGGATGGAGAAGGCATCTTCCAGTATATAGAGACTTGTGCGCCCTCCTAGACATAGACACATTGGAAAGTAGCAATCGACGAGCTAATTATGCCCGTAATGAACCAGCTTATCGATACATGATGCTCATGAATAACTTTAGGAATGTAATTAATCGTAACATGTCATTGGACACTATAAAGCAAAAACTTAGGCTATTTTTAAGATGCCAATTATATTAATTTTTAATTAGATGACGGGCAAGCCCATATATCTGGACAAATAAATAAATAAATAAATGATACCATTGGTATAATAGTACCACACACTCACACAGATGCATGAGGGACCACCTTGCCCAGCAGAGCGAGCAATCGTCGATGTTTCCTGAATATTGGCAGAGCTGCAAGTCTTCCTGTTAAAGGGGTCTTCGATTTCATGTTTTATGTTTTTGAAACCATAAAACAATGTGAACTTCCAGCACAGACAAAAGGTTGCGACACTTACATGAATCCCAACGTCCATACCAAAAAATTTTCATTCAACAAACATGTTTCGCAGCATGATCGCATCACAGACATACAGACATGACACTCATTGTTCAACTCTTCGCTCACTGTAACAATCATTTCAAAGCTAGTTTTGGTTGGCAATGTCTCCATATTCACTAAAGTGGCGCTTTTCAACGAAAGGCGGAGAATGCCATCTGCAAATCGCGTGCTTACTCGAGCGATATTCCTGTTGTGAGTGGATATTTGGAATCACAGTCGATCACAGATGGTGCTAGTATGCAACCAAAATGTGCGAGACGATGTTTTTTGTAGGATTTTCTTTAAAGAGTTATACCTGCTTGTCTGTGTTCGCGTGGCTGCTTTCGAATATTGCTGCTCTGAGTTCGAATTGCAAAAGATTGCTTCGTAACATGTATAACAGAGGGTACTAGTGTGCAAGAAAAATATGCCTGATGACGATGTCTTTGAAAGGGTTTTCTTCTGTGAGTCTTGTTAGTTTGTTCATGCTTCAAGGCAATATTTTTCCTGAAAAACTCATCTCAAATGTCCCATTGTCAGATCAGAGGTTTCTTAACAAATTTATCAGCAAAAACAAATAAATTTGCTAGAGACATCTCTTCGAGCCGAGGCCATATATAATTTTTGCTCGGTAAGCTGCCCAAAATCCATCTGCTCTGCACATCTTCCATATACATTGGAAGCTATATATGTGCTGAGAAATAGTCGTAAGTGATTTACCTATATAAGTTCATATATACGATTAAGCGCGACTGGCGCCGTACAGATATACAATTTTGTACTGGAAACCGCATGTCTGCCAGTTATTATGATTTAGGACGATTGAATATCAGTTTGCGCGCACTTGTATTTACGATTCCGAATTTTTCAGCTGCAAAAAGCAAAGTCTTGGTCTTAACCCGTTTTTAGACATTACCTTTCTTTATCGACAGACTTCGCAGTTGACTGCTAGAGTACATTTACGGGGCCTAAGCTTAAAGCTGGTCAAGCCATCTAGCACATTAGGCTCTGATGCCGGTGGGCTTCTTGAAGAGAACAGATTTTACTGCACAATCGTACTGCTTTCTTGCAACGCGGGCTGGCGCACCGTAGTCTCTAGACTTTTACCAGACTTTTTACTGCGTCGTTGAATCTCCTTACCAAACTTACTTATGTGTCCATGTCCGCCAATCCGGCAGAACAAAGGGATGAAATCAAAGATCTCTACTGTCATCGGCTACCGGTATGGCTTTTACTTACCACCGGGACAGGTTCTCGTCTGCAGCCCGGATGTCGTTAGCTAGTTCTGCGGCAGATGCTGCAGAAGTGCAGCGAATTCCGAGTCCCCAAGCATCATCTATTCATTGATTTCAAAGCGGCATATGATAGTAGTAACCCACAAGAGCCATAGAAAATTCTGGACGAAAGCGGCTATCCGGGTAAGCTTACTAGACTTATTATGGCTACGATGGATGGGATCCAGTACTGTCTGAGAATCTTAGCTGGATTGTCGGACCCATTAGAATCTCGCAGCGGATTTCGACAAGGAGATGGTCTCTTCTGGCTGCTATTCAACATTGTGGTTGAAGGTGTTATAAGACGAGTGGCGATAGAAATGTGGGACACGATTTTTTATAATTCCAGTCAACTTATTTTCATTGCTGACAGCGTGGATGCTGATTGGGTTGAAGATAAATTCGCCTAAAACTAAGTACATTCTGACGGATGAGATCGAGCGCTACAGGGTCCGCTTAGGCAGTACCGTGGTAATCGACGGGGATGAGTTTGACCAGTCGTGATATTAAAAGGCGTATTATCAGCGGAAGTCGGGCCTACTACGGACTCCACAAACATTTACGGTTGAACGCTATAAAACATATAAAACGCTAATTAGACCGGTTGTCCTCTACGGCTATGAAACGTGGACAATGCTAGAAGAGCAATGCAATAATAATATTTCGCATCAAATCCGAAAGGTACAAGGCAAGGATAGGCACAGCACAGTGAGTGCCTCTGAAACACGTACGTAACACATCACTCGCTCCAGGGTAGCTTTGATCAGCCGCGGCCGTTTGTCGGGAAAATCTTTCTCGTTCATTTTATGTTCGCGCTCAACTATATCGTACGCTGCCCTGAAATCCACGAACATACGATGTTTGGGCACATTGTACTCCCCACATTTCTGAAAGATTTGTCGGAAAACTAACCTTGCATCCATTCGGTGGTTTTTTGTCCTCCCAAGTCCTTGAAATTAGCCAGTAAAGTGCCGTCGGCATGCCGAATTGATCTTCTTCTTTCGGTTTCCATCTATTACAACTCTTTTGAAACGAAAGAATTGTAAACAAACAAACAAACTGCTGTTAAAAGATTCCAAATTTGTTCACTAAGAGTGCAGTTGTAAAATGGGCAGTACATTCAAATATTAAGTGAATTGAACTTTATTGACTCGTACCTTTTGACAGATTTGTCAGTCATCTTCGTGGACTGCTTTTGATTGAAGTATGCGTGCTTCCGTAAATCGATATAATTGACGTTTATTAGTTCCACTTGGTGTTTACGAAATAGCGTTGCTGTGGCTTGGCGATTTTCGATAGTGTTCAATCATCTAGAGATATGTTTTTTGGTTTACGATTAATATTGAGCTAGATAAAATTTCTGGGTTTTAACTAGCGATCAAAACTATTTATTTGTTTTTTAATGGGGCTTTCAACCAAGTAAAATCGTAACAAACATTCATTCTAAGAGCAGTTTTGCTTTTTTTAACACGAATCGCCTCTTTGCACGATGCTATTATAGAATGCTGCGTTCATTTCAGAATGCTTACCGCTGGCTGGAGACTGAAACCAGCAAACATCAACGAAAATATGTGAATAGAGAGAGATTATCGCTCAGCAAGCAGCAGCCAACGGCAGATCTAGTACCTAAACTGTGCCGTTGGGCAAAATGAAATGAAAGGAGACAGAAATATTGTAATCATTTGTTAAATGATGATGAATTTATTAGTCACGAGTTGACCTAAAAGAAATATTTCAAATACAATAAATTACTCAGTTCTGGTTATAATTCATTCCGAGTAGCGAATAAAGCCACTACAAAGGCATTCGTGTATATCAAGAGGCAAAACAGTGCCCGTCGTGAAGAGAGCAAACAAATAAATAATTATTGTTGTTGTTATTTATGGGGTCTCCCAGTGTCGCCCCAACTCCCGAAAGTTTCGCCTCGGGTTGAGACGATCTCCGAAGGCTCGCGTTTTAGCTACAAGCGGCGAGGAGACATATTACTCTTATGATTTATTACAATGAATATTCGAAAAAAAAGGATAGTAAGAAGAATATAAAGCACTTATTCCGTCGTCTCTACGAGTTTACTCTATAGAGAGGGCAGCTTCTTAGTACACAGGAATAATTTGTCATTTTAATGATATTTACACTTCTCGTGTCCTCTTCCAGGTATGGCGCTGGATATGATTTAGCGGCCCGCAGAAAGAATGCAACCCGTGAGTCGACCGCAACGTTAAAGGCGTGGCTCAACGAGCACAAAAAGAACCCTTACCCGACCAAGGGCGAAAAAATTATGCTTGCAATCATTACCAAGATGACACTGACGCAGGTGTCCACCTGGTTCGCGAACGCACGCCGGCGGCTGAAAAAAGAGAACAAAATGACGTGGGAGCCCAAGAACAAGACGGATGACGACGACGATGCGATGGTGTCAGACGACGAGAAGGATAAGGACGAAATGGATCCGGACAAGAGTCGGGATCATAAAGGTAAGATGATCAATGTTCTTCAGTTCCGAACACACTCAGCAGGACATCGGTTCGCTAGGTTTGCATTAGAACACGAAGTTGCAAACGATCGTTTAATTCCTTTCCTAGTCACTTGATCTATTACCAAAGTTACTAGTTTCTCTAGTTTCTCACGGGAAAACTCCGACCCACCCTCATCGTAACCACGCGTCGCATGGTTTGTTGTGTTTACATTTCTTCTTATAACGGCATTTCCTTCCGTTTCTCCTCCGCATCACCGCAGAATCTTGTTCGCTCCAGCCAAAGCACAGTGCTGTCCCCTATTCCAAAATATATCAATGGCACAGAGCCGTGAAATGATTGCAATAATCATGAGCATCCTTATCATCATCAGAAGCATCGACTTGATGACGTTTGGCCGTGAGATCCTTTCCGCGTTTTCTTTTCCCCTTATATGCCAGCCTGTATCTGAAAATGAAACATCAAACAATCAACTTTCACGCTGTCGTTCCAGCTTGTTTGCACTGTGGATAAAGATGCACACTCACATATAAGATACGGATCCTGTTTTCCCGTAAGCAAGCAGTCGAAGGGGCAAAATAATTTATGAGCCTGGCAGGCATACGTTCCATATCCAAAAATCATTTATTACAATCATTCAAGGTGATCTGTTGTGACACGTAGATAGGCGCCGGTGGGCTACGATGTGACAATTAGTTTCATAAAACACAGTGGGTATGCATTAAAAATATTGTATTGTAACAATCCTCGAAAACATACTCAGTTAGCGTGTATGCGCATATTTTTATAATTCAAGCAATGTTACACACCATTGCGAAATGTAAATTGCCGGGATTCGAAAGTGTCGCCCCAACAGACATGCTATAAATATAACATTTTATTCCAGCGCTCTTCCCGTACCTTCCTCAAAGTCTCTGGTTCTGTTGTCATTCTAGAAACTGAGCAGATTCTACGCGAATGTAGCGTTGTAGCTGTTGCGATTCGCTTTCAGCTGAGCAAACATTTCAGTAACCTCCCAGCAGCAGTGACGTCTCGGCGGATAGTGAGTTAATTTGGGCTGTTTTCATGACCAGAAAGCTGGTCATTAATAACCAATTACCAAAGTAAAGCAAGCAATTGATTGTGAATTGTGACAACTTGCACTATCTCTTGTTGTTGTTTTTCTTGATCGGAATTTGTTTGAACATTAATTTGGCCATCACTTGCTCACTATCTAAAAGTAATGTGTGGATTGTATATCAGCTGAACAGCAGCCGCCACGTATTGTACAGATTTCCTTCGTCTCTTGGGCTAGAAATACCCAGGGACTCTCCGCACTTTGAAGTGGGACCAGAAGTGGATTCGGTAACAATAATAACAACAACAACAACGCCAACGACAATGTATACGACGACGTCTCACTTAATATATCGACTTTATCACTTTCTCCTGCTCTGCTCTTGGGGCTGACACAGGTTTCATGTACATGCACGGAGACAGGGTCGAAGGGATTTCGCGCTGAATGGGAGGGTCATTTTTCTTCCGTCTACGCGCTCGGGAGTTACTTCGGCCTTTTCCGGTCCACTTTTGCGGCTTTCCATGTGTAAACATGGGAATGAGAGTTTTATTCGATTTCAGAAAGGGTAGTCCATGTGCAAGACTGATACTTATCCTAGTAAGCCGCGTTTTCACACGTATTCTACCGAACTGAAATGGAATATCGGGCGTGGAAAACGGGCCATTTTGAAGAAGATAAAGCGGTTTTGTGTAATCTTCTTCTCGTTTACGGTAAGATTGATTTGTTATCGATTTTCCTTTTTGGTGAGAGACAACGCAAACGATTCTTTCTTGACTTCCTTCCAGACCGATGGGTAATTTATCAAATATGTTTCGGTTGCATCCGCCCCTTAATGGTTTGCCGCTAGGTCTTGTTGATTGAATTCAAAAATTTCCCCTATTCTGTAAACTCACGATCAAATTGACTAGAAGGGCAATGATGATGCTTAGAGCTTTATTTAAATTAAATTATAATAAAGTTCAATTTTCTCTTTAACTGTCTCTTTCATGGCGGGCTGGTTTTGTGTGTTCTTAATTTAATTTAAATATCACAGATATTGTCCGACTCGAACTCAACCGTAGGTCGCATATTTCCCGTAAGAGCTTTGGCATTTAATAGTCTACCATGTTATCGTCAGACGCAAAATTAGGAGCAACCATCAAGAATATATAATTAATTGATGAAATCAGTCTGATTTTAATTAGTGATGAGTTTCAAATTGAGATGAATGTCCCACCACTCGAAAGGACAGACGATGGAGAGGTTCGATGTCCCTTTTTGCCGAGCTGAACGACTTCGGCGAGATTGAATTTTGAAGGAAACAGCTGCTAATAGCGAGACTAATCCCTTGACGGTTTGAAGGACGAGGGACCTGCCCATCAAAAATGTCAATCCCGGATCCATTCGAGACTGATGGAAAATTTAGCAAATTGAAAGCGAAAACTATACCTCCCCTGAGGTGTCAAAACGTTTCACTCATCTTGACACTTTGCCATCCCTACTTTCTGTTGTTGTGTGACGTGACTGAGGGGTGAGCTGAATGTCGAAATTAAAAATTTTCGACTACCCGCTTCATACTAGCTTGGAAAATAGACCACTCTTCGGTGAAATTAAATCATTAGGCAATGTATAAATATATAAATGCGATAATAGAGCAAGAACCAGAGTGCTGAGAAGAGGGAATCAGGATATCTGTGTCATCTGTTCGTTTTTCCATCCCGACTGTTCCGTTTCTGCCGCCGCTGCCTCGGATGACGGTGATCCTGTCTAAAGTGGCAAAATCGTTTTCCCTTCGCTCTCCTGCTCAGTGAGGGGTGAGACTTTGTGAAAAATAGCGCCAGCAGGGCCTCCTGTTTTGCAGTTCAGAAAACTTGACTGACTCCTTGGCTTCACTGTTTGGCAAAACTGGCTAGAGGGTATCCGATTGAGCCAACTGTAAATGCACAGATTCCCTGCGGGCTTATGAAAGCCTCTTTATCAGGTTTACTGCTTCAGTTCAACCCCTGCCTATCTGAAAGGCATCTACAGCGCAAGAATATAGCGTAGCTATGAATGTCTAAATAACAAGTGGCATTTTCACTTAACTTAATCGGATAATGGATATATTATCACACACAGTCATCAGGTTCGAGCTTACACAATGGAGGGATGAGAGAATTTGCGGATCAGTGAAACAGTCCTCCTCACGCGGGCTACTGTGCTGCACATTTTTCAGCCTAGATGTTTTGTTAAAACTTTTTTTGATTAGTAATAGGTAGGTATGAGGAATTAAAAAATTAAAAGAAAGCTGACCTTGTTTATCAATTAGTATACACTATATCTTGAAATATCTATTTGAAAATGTTTGAAAATTCATTTTAAATTTACAATTATTTCTTTTCGGGTTGCTGTAATATATTTGTCTGATTTTCCACTATCACATGAAATGAACTCTGTCAATTTATTGCCTCGCTGTAATTCCTGCAATGTTGAATTTGCACTTTTTTAACCCTCAAGTTGAGTATATTTTACATCAAAGTAAATCAGACGAAGTCTAAGCACAGTCTTCGTCCACCCCTTTATTATTCGAAAACCTCGCCGTTCACGAAGCGTCGTCCTCGTGCATGTTGCTTGCCACAGCAGAGCTGAATATGAGCAATTTCCCTGCTGAGCAGCGAACAGAAAGGGTCACGGCATGGGTCGAACTCAACCGACGACCGAGAATTGCAGCACGCAAAAATGACTAGGGCAGAAAGTGCTATGTTTTCAATTGAATGAAAATCACATAATATCACTTATTAAGACTCAATTCATTTTCTCACCCTCTTCTTTTTGTGCGTGAAAATGTATTGGCCGGAAAAAGGCTCTGTTTGGATCGAAACGACAAACACGCAGGGCATTTGGGTGGCAGCATCATTGATTCTGTAACGGGGAAAGAACGGGACGATGAAACCACTTTGACTGTTGTGGCAGCCGTCCCGCTGTTGTTGTGTGGCCAGCGTCGAAGCATAACGAGGCCATTTCACGTACTGTTCAGTTGCGACGACGTTCGACGCCGTTGTTGGTGGTGTCTTGCTCGAAAGCGTGAGGGTGCGGATGGTGCGCCACAACCGACAATACTCGACAGTGCCGGCGAGGGTAAGCCTAAGTGATGGTTCTCGATTTCAAAGCCAAACTTGCACCGTGCTGACTGACTGACTATACGGAACATAGGGTTCAGGATGTTTGGGAGGCTGCGAGTGTTTACTGTTATTAGATTTAATTCACCATATCAAATTGTTGAAATAAGTTTATTCAGGGTCGATGATTTTTATTGGACTTAATGGAAGCATATTTTCGCTCGGGTGTCTAAATTTGATTACACGAGTATTTGCCGGGAAAATAGGGACTGATACATAGATTTGGTAACAAACGATCTAACCGCAGAATTTGTTCTGTTTTGGTTTGAAATTTTTTCGGTAAAAAACAGTTCTTACATTGCATGAATAAAATATCATGAGAAAATTTATAACAACATTAGTTGCGCCCACTGTGCCCCAAGTTGTACCAGATAGCGCTTTACGGTATGAACCACCCATAATGATTTGTGTCTTCTGTTCATCGCTTGTGTTGACCAGAATATATCCGCAACCAACACACTTACAACCATACCAGCGCCGAAGAAGCTTGTTTCCTTGATGTTGTACAATGTATTTATAAAGGATAGACGATCTAATCCTTTCGCCCTACAGTGGTCGCCTTGTGGAAGCTTCATACAGCGATAAACGATGCGGGAGACACTTGTTCGTGACAGGACCAACATTACATAGTAGCATCTCCCACGTTGCGCCAAAAAGAAGCCAAGTGATACAAATTTATCTGCACATCTATAAATATTCTCATGCCACTTCCAGCGCTCATCTGAGCATACTCAGAAACCACTTGATTGTATGCGTGTTTCTAGGTATGACACTCGATTGCACTAGTTGACAATTGACCCTTGTGGATGGCACAATGCAATGCTGGAAACCGAAATCCATCTTCTTCATTCGTTATGAAAATCGACCATTCATGTCGAAAGACTAGGCAATACACGCGCAAGAGAAAATTTGATAAACTATGCATACCCAGACAAATCAGATCAGTCAGGAATCAATCCATCAAACCAATTGAGAAAATGAAATCACAGGAGAATCGAAAGTGCAATTGACTGCAACCGGCAATGCAACGATAACTTGTCGGCTTCAAGCTATACGGAAGCCGCAGCGATGCAGTGTTCAGTCAATCAAGGCGAGACAACGCCAATTTTGTTTCTATCTTTTTTCTCTCTCGTTTTCTTTGTCTCTCTCCGCCTCTGTCTCTATCTATCTTGCGGCACAACCCTTTTCGAATATAAATCGCGCTGGCTGGTAAAAACGGCTCTCGATGAAAGGCACTTTGAAATTGAAATATTTCCCGCGTTCCGCAAGCCCGCGTGTGAGGTTCACGGAGGGAATGGGATGGGTTAATGTGCGGCACCACGTGGCTGATGTGCCAAAGAGTGGCGCTAATGGAGACGGATGGATGGCTGGATGGATGGATGGATGGATGAATGAATTGGCCCAAGGTACGAAACAGGCCTCTCCTTGTTCCAGTGGCCAAACCAACAACGTCAACGGGGACGTTTACGTGAAAAAGGAGAAGGAAACGGAATCCATTAAATTCGGGCTGACAATCGGTGGCCGCATATTGCAAACCACCACGAGCTGACTGACAAATCGGTTTTCCATATCGATCGATCTTCCTTTCGCGGGGTCTGTGATGGAAGGCTCCTGGTGGAAGCACTTTGAAACTGCGATTTTTTGTCTGCAAATGGGGTTCTACAATGCGTTCTCATGAGCGGAATATAAAATAGACTTCTGGAAGTGAATGAACATTTTAAGTGGAATGTACAATTGAATTGATTCAGACGTGATTCAGACTAGAAAATCTGTGGTAATTTGTGTCTCACGATATAACAATTAACATCAGTTTTTTATTTTTAGATATGCATCATCACGTGAAAGCGGAGCACGATAAGGACGATGACGACGACGATCTCACAGACGACGAAAGGAAGCCGGAAAACTTAATGGGGCATCCGAGTCATTTGGGGCAGCACCATCCGTACTACCACCATACGATGCTCGGGGGACACCACCACCATTCAGGACTCAAATCAGAATTGGACCATCCAAAAAACCAAACGAGCAGCGACTGTGGAGTGCCGATTCCAGCCTCAAAGCCGAAAATCTGGAGTCTAGCAGACACAGCCGCTTGCAAAACTCCACCACCACAGGCACTTCACAGCTCTTGGATGACCGGCGGCTATCACCCAGGGCAACATCATCAACAACAGCCTCCGCAGCAGCATCAGCAGCAGCAGCAGCAGCAGCATCATCTGCAGCAGCAGCACCTGCAGCAACAACAGCATCACAACCAGCAGCAACACCCGGGCAGTGGGATGATGATGGGCGACGCAAGTTCCCCTATGAATATGAATATAGCAAATACACCTCACAATCAAGGTATGGGGACTATGGGCAGTGGTATGATGAGCAATTTCGCGAATACCCCATATTCCCGTTATGGGGGGTTTCTAACAGGAGCTCAACATTACAATACTACCCACAACAACAACAACAGCAGCAGCAACAACAACAACATCAGTCACAATATCAACAGCAATACGACTACGGGTCCGGTGACGGTTGCTACAACTCCCACTTTGCAGCAACAGCAGCATCAACAGGCCGGGATGCACCAGCAACAGCAGCAGCAGCAGCTTCCGCAGCAGCAATCCCAACAGCCTATGAACAGCAACAACAGCAATTCCCAATCGATGGGGTTTCCAGAGGTCCAGACCGACACTCCGCCTCAAACACCACCGAATATGAAGCTACCCAGCGTAGCGGGGAATCTGCTTACAACCTCAGCAACCCCTACGACCGGTACCTGCTATAATGGTGGCAACACTGGTAGCAACCTTAGTAGCGGAAGCAATAACAATAATAACAACAACAACAACAACAACAACCTCACTGCAAACAACAACCTAAATGGCACAAATGGTTACGCATCATCCCCGGAATCAATGGGACAAGCTGGCAATCATCAAGGGCAATCGCAAAACAACTACTATCGAATGCAAACTAATTCACCGCAAAAAGCGCAGCAAGATTTTTCCCAACAAATGCTTCATCAACCGGATGGTTTTAAGCCATTTTATAAAAAGTGAGTGATTAATATGATGTCAATTGAATTTTTTCGAACTAACTTTTCTCTATTTTGTTCATTTTAGTTCACCGCAAATCGGCAACGGGTTCGTGTCTCCGGTCTAGACGACGTTAGACGATGTGCAGTTATTCGTAACGGACTATGTTAGTTGCAAAACTGCCGATTGAAATCTAACTTTTTCCTTATGCTTGCCAGCGCTCTTCGATTACACGTGAAGTACTACATACTTTTCAACCGCACAATAAAGTTCGAGGTAATTTTCAAATTTCCATAGAGCCCTTTGGTCATGTATGTCAAGAATCTTACCTCTCCCTTGAATGTTGACACTAGCCGAGCCGAGCCGGGTCAGGCGACAGTCGGCAGGCCGTTGCCAGAAGAGCACTTGCCGGTGCGTGCTGCGATGCGAATTTGATAAATGATATTGTCGAGCAAAAACTAAGCCCCGTCATCTCTCATCCCACGCGACGTGTTTCTAGAATAGCTTTCAGCGCCGCAACGATGTCGTCGCTAACGTTTCTCCTTTATATAAATGTTTAGATAAGGTCATCGCTCATCCACGTGACAAAATTAATGTTTGAAACTTTTCGCTCGGGATTAGCGCGATTGGTGTGCACAGCCCTTCGTGAAAGTCATCCCGTGGGGAATCACGTGTGTACGATGCTTTTGCTTCAGTGTAGGTAAGGATACCGCTCGTCTGCAGCGACCACGATGGATCTAATCTGCCTCCTCTATTGCTCTCACGCAGATCCTTTGCGACGTGTGCTGGAAAAATATTACGAGGGGTGGAAAAGTCAAAACCATCCAAGTCGTTTTGCATTTGTTTATTCTTTGAAGCGTGGCGCTGGTCAAATACACTTGTTTCCAATTCGGTTTCGGAGGTTTCATTTAATATTCATTGCACCAGAAGACGGGTCTTTCTGATTGCGTACGACTGCAGGCCGTTTGGTAGGAGTTTGGTTTTATATCAGACAAACCGTCTGGTGGCTAGATAGTGCATTTCAAGCTCAGGTTATTCTAATTAAAGAGTAGATCAATTTCCTCTTCTAATCTCGATACAAGAAATAAATAACAGCAAAAGGGATCGCTGAAGAATTCAGAATATCATTGAGATTTATGATATTGTTCAAAAATTCATACATTAATCTTGGCGGCTACGCAGAACTTTGTCAAAAGACACACGGAATGTAAATAAGTTTCTCTTTCTATTGCTATCTCTCTGCACATTCTCGTATCATCTGTCCTTGCCTCCCGATTTTCAATCGCAGGTGATCGCTCGTCGCTTGACCACAACCCGTTCGTAATATGAATGAATTATCAATTTCACTTTGCTGCTAGGTATAGGAATGTTTCCGTTCTCCTGCTTAGAGTGAAGATCAAACCCGAAATGATCGTCCTCAGCGATACTGTCTCATTAAACGATGATAAAGCCACGCGGACTAGGTCGGACCGCTTCTACATCCAGTATAAGGAGAGTTAAAACAAAAGCCACAGCAAGCCGGCTTCAGCCGGGACATTTTTCTTTGACTTCATTTTTCTTAGGTGAATAAATAAAACCCACGCGGTCTGCGTACTCAACTTTGTTCGCGTCCGATCTCGCCGGCAACGAACGAACGGCCTGAACCGGCCGAGACAGTTCGGCTGGATCGATTCTTTTTGCTTTGTTTTTATTTTGGGAGCGGCTCATGATATGTGAGCGATCAAGAAATTTATTCTCAACCATCTATAAATCAGAAAATATAGCACCGGGTTTCTCAGGCAAACCGAAGCCCAAGATCAAAGTTGTCAACCGGCAAGCCAAAAACTCTGGCTCTGGATGGTTCTTACGAGGAATGCAGCAGCGGTCGATCGGCCTCGAAAGCGTGTAGCCCGAACAGTGTGCCAAACGGTTTTGTATCCAATGTTTTTCTGGCACAATAACCATTCATCCTAGAAACCTGCTCCCATCGTAGCGGATGTTTTATAGATGATTAAGATAAAAACTCAAACTTTGTGAGAAAATTTTCGAGACAGCTCGTTCAGTAGGAAATTGTTTCGCGTACTGGTAATCCATCTACTCGTAGCGTGAATGGATGGAAATCACTAACAATAATAAATCGGGAAGATAACACCCTCAAATATTCTCATCACACAGCGCTGATTATGCGTGTCAAATGAAATTTCACACTAGGTGCGTAGAAATTTCGCGTTGAATAAAACAAGGGGATTTGAATGTAGTTGGGAAACAATTTACCCCTAGCTGCTGGATTCGGGACTGGCAGCGTAGCATAAGCTGTCGTTGATTTATGTAAGGAATGTTTCCGACGACTAAATTATACCGCACTCTGCACTGCTCTGCTCTGGTTGTGCCGCTTTCCGGTTCAAATGTGAAGAGCAAAGGATTTATGAACACTCTTTTTGTCAACGAATTACTTAGAAGAGTTTCATTCATTTGCCTACCAGCAACCAGCAAACGTTGAATGCTCAACGTTTTGTGTTCAAAATATTTAGTCAACAAATTTCGATCTCGTGTCTTAGCACTTAAAAGAAAGTCAACATGCATACTGCAGTGCAGTAATAAACCGTTTTTGTCACATTTTTCCTTGTTTTTGGTTTCCTAACTAATTGTGACATTTAATTGCTTTTTTTTCTAGTTCATATTGCTGTATATTCTATAGAAAAAAGCACTATCAAAATTTAAAAATTCTTCGATTACAGTTAAATTTTGTATAACGATTCCTTGTAGAAAAATGTTCGAGCTTTTATTTTTTAATTTGGGTCGCAGGGTGCCCTTTTTTAAGTCACGGTGGTCACGAAAATCATCATTTTCGCAACATTTCTCTTTTGAAAAAATATTGCTTGAACTACTAAATAAACTCAATAGTTTTGGAACCAAATGAAAGGCCACATAAACTTGTTCACATGTTCTCATGGTGTGCAGATCAAAGAGACCCCTACTATTTTTTATGGAAAGCTGAAAATTTCTTTTCAAAAACATCGAAAATTTAAAATTGTATGTAATTTTTAGTTTGTGACAAGCAATTTTTTTAAGTGATAAAGTTGTGTGATTGCAGAGGAGTCACATTGCGATTCGTTTTTCCCTGCGAATTGATTTAGAATGGATATTTTTTGCCGTTTCTCCGCCCGACATATTGGTACATTGGCAATAAAAAGAAAACACCATGCGTCTCCATCGCGTTCTTGCAACTTTTCAACTTTTTTTTTAATCGGAACACTTTTAAATTTTGGTATGCCTTTTCCAGATACAACCATAATAAAAATTTTTCAAATCAACCTCAATGTGCTTTGGCCATGGACATTTCCTCTCGCAATTCTAATTTGCGTTGGCTCTGGCCTTTTCCCTGTTCACCTTTAATACGCTTTGACTGCGGCGTATTGCCGGCTCAACCTCAATATACATTGACAATGTGCTATTCCCGGTTCAATCTAAATGGACGTTGGCCACACTTTTCCCTTCATTTGAAGGCCCTATCCGTTTTCTTCACAGAACCGTGCAGTTTGTTATTTGTTTCATAGCAAATTATGAAAATATCACAATGATTATGTAAAAATTGTGAACCT
Source organism: Sabethes cyaneus (assembly GCF_943734655.1). Classification (NCBI taxonomy): domain Eukaryota; kingdom Metazoa; phylum Arthropoda; class Insecta; order Diptera; family Culicidae; genus Sabethes; species Sabethes cyaneus. The sequence goes on along the minus strand of NC_071354.1, from coordinate 133,338,201 downwards.
TGCTACAGATAATTGATTGTTTCATTTAGTTAATGACACCTAAATTGAAAAATGCATTTCATAGCATTTTTTCCAGCTTTCCACTGGTGGCCTTAAAATGAAAATCGGTTCGGCAGCTCGTGACGAAAACGGCGATTTTCTGATAAAATCCAATATGGCGACCAAATCCAAGATGGCCGCCAATCAAATTGTTACTCCATTTGAAAGACCTGTTGTTCTCCTTTACAGAACCATGCCCCATTTGCTAGTGGTTTCATTGCAAATTTTGGAAATATTTCATGATCTACATTCCATCTCAAGGTTTACTAAAAATTCAACTTTTTTTTAAACTGTTGGGCCTCTTGGCGAACGACGGGTCTACTGTTTCGAGGTATTAAAAGTGTAATTTTCATTTTTAACCGTTTTCAACCAATCAAGTATAAGAGTTCCAGTATTTGAAGACCTCGTGTCAGTAGGGCCCCTATTTCAACGAGAATTACTCCGTGTCTAACAAAAACTTACAGTGCGAACAACTTTATAAAATGAATACCAGCCGGAGTTGCTAATTTACTGGAATGCCCACAATAGTAGAGATAGCTAATCAAACTTTGATAGCTCACTGATACGACATGACACTCCATGACCATTGATCCGCAAAGGCAAGATACCAAATTCGGCTAAAACAGAACGGAACCATCGTATTTCTTAAAATAATTGTAGAGTGGTATCTTCTGTCTAGGCCAACGTTCGCGTAAATATGGTGTCAGTCTCGGTATGGCAGTAACAAAAGTATCGCTTTTGAAACTATAAGTAAAGGTATCATGCCAAACCAGATTATTCTTAGAGAACATTGACAGTTTCATATGTTTGAAAATGTCTGCCGCCTTTTCTGTTTCGTTCGTCTTGACGGTTGGTTTCATCAGGTAAACCAAGAAATATATACAGGATGCCACTGTTGCCTGTAGTTCATATAGCAATCATCACACATTACATTCTGAGCACATAACGGTGAGTTATATGTGTGTGAGTGAAGCTTTAACACTGCTACCAGATATTTTAACATGATAATCACTAAAAATAGGGCATATTTGGAAATAAATGTTCAGATCTGGCATGCCTGGTGGCAGCTGCTACGACTGCACAAAGGGCAAATTTGACAGTATGGTTCCCGCATCCAAGACATGAACCAACAACATTTTCCTGCACATATCTCCATGGAAAACTGGCGAAGCTGGCATTTTATATATTCTACTGTCGTCCATCACCAATCCATCTATCTTCGTCAGCATTGTCGTATACACTGTGTGGGATCCTTTTTAACCGCTCACTTCAACCCGTTTTAATCAGTTTTATGTCATTCATGACTTCTGCCGGGTTGGGATTTGAACCCGAGTCCTCGGCGTGAGAGGCGTGAATGCTAACCACTACGCCGGGACTGACCCCTTCTGGGATCCTATTTTGGCCGTCTAGATGTGTTTATCATCCCGATTGGGACTTACTATCTTTGTATAAGTCGAAAGTCCGGTTCGTTTGTAGCTTTTAGTTCACAGCATGTTACATATCTATTCCAACATCTGTTGATTAGGTGCTTGGGGTAGTCATTCAGTCTTAGATGAGATTTTATGACGGAGTACTTCTGAGCGCTACCAACCAACCAGCATACCAATATCATCCCATCAATAACCAACCACGCAAATACAGTTAACCTTACCAAACCGAGCAGTACCATCACCAAAGGATCGAGAAAATCAACTACAACCGACACAATCCACACAGCTTTATCGATCGATTCCGTACATTCCAGATCTATCACCACACATAGCCAAAGTCTTAGAAAAGAATTCAGTAATATTAAAATTACGTACACTAACGCCAATAACATAGGTACCCTCCTCCCTCCCGTAAAAGACAGTCTTTCCACCCAAATGCAACACAACGTAATATATAGTACTAAGTGCAGAGAATCAGCTCCATACTTGCTTCCAAGTATGGAAATAATTCGAACGTTCAACAGGTTTTTATTAACAAATAATGACGTTAACTTTCCCATAAATATGTACCTCTTGTAGACGACAGATATGCAACAAAACCCAACAGAAGACATTTAATTCCTTAACACTAAAAACAAACGACAAAGAACGGACAACATTGTATGTAGAATCTAAAATAATAATTTATATTTAACTAACAAGACGCAATACAGTGGTAACCCGATTTTGTCACTCCCCGATTTTGTCACGTTTTTGACTCGATTTTGTCACCCCCGATTTTGTCACGTTTTTTACCCGATTTTGTCACGCTTTTGATTTATCAAAAGCTTAGTTTGAAAATCATTTTCAAACATGTCAAATGTGTTAAAACACTGTGAAAAGAACTGTGTTGATTTTCGTGGAGTTTCCACAAAAGTTGTTTCTTATCTCCACAACTATAATAGCTAGAAGGTCACTTTCTTTGGCAAAGTTCTTTATAATAATCTTCTCAAAAATTTTGTAGAACATTGTTTTGCTCTACCTCTTACTGCTTGAAAAATAAATTTTCTATCTTACTTTTAGGGGGGTTAATCAAAGAATCGTTCATACCATAAGAAAGAGCTTTTTACGCTGTGACATTTCCCTGAACATAGTCAACCAGTATAATCAACCATTTCGGCGCCATATGTTTTCATACCTGTGGGACCTCACAGCACAGGTGACAAATGTCCACACAGAGGTAGAAGGAAGTGCGAAAGGTCCTAAAAGTGATCAGAATGAAATATATGTAGTTCGTTCTAAGTTATCTGCAAAAAATATAAAATTGAAAAAATACCCGATTTTGTCACTGTCCCGTTTTTGTCACCCCTAAATTCATCATGGGGTGACAAAATCGGGTCATTACTGTATAGCAATCCATGAAAAAGCCTTAAATACAAAGCCGAAACGTCGGAAAGAATTAAAAATCTGTTCTGATTTCTACAAAAGATTGAAAAGCCGGAAAAAAGTGAAAATTAACGTTAAAAATTTATGTTTTCCTATTCAGAGTGATCTGGCACCCCTGGTCTTTCTGATCCGTGTTGTTATATCAGTCTTGGTACCAACATCGGGCGTCGTCTGGCGACCAAAATATTGAAAGGCGTGCACCGGCTCAACTCGTTGTCCCGCTACTGTGAAGTTGGTGGGATTGTCAGTGTTCACTACCATAGATTTAGTTTTTGCTACATTAACTGTGAGATCTGCTGCCTGGGAGCTCTTCCTATCGGCGTCGTGCGAGCAAGACAATGTCGTCGACTAGGTCGAGTTCGTTCAGCTGCTCCATGATTAGAGGATTCCAAGGCAAGCCTCGATTTGGTCTACTGTCAATTGCTCCAACTAATATCTCATCCATAATGATGAGAAACAGAAGCGTCAATAAAATGCAGCCCTGTCTCACGCCAGCAGTAACTCTGATAGGGTCGGACAAGACGCCATTGTGCAAAACCTTGCACGAGAACGTCTCGTACTGAGCCTCGATGAGATGGACTGGCTTATCTGGAACTCCTCTACGCCTAAATGCGCCCCAGATGTTTTCGAGGTTGAGACGGTCGAACGCCTTTTCAAAGTCAACGAACACCAGCAGATGAGAGACCTGGAATTCGTTGATCTGCTCCAATATAATTGCAGCGCTCAGTAAGCTTCTTTGGTACGATGCTGGTCTAACAAGTCAGTCGTCGTATGTTTGAATCTCGGCTTGGCGGTGCTTGCTAGGTAGAGTCAAGTAGGATCGTTGCACTGGCCTCGTAATTTTTCTGTACTCTAACAGCCGGTTGCGAAGTCTGTCGATAAAGAAGGGTAATGTCTAAAGACGGTATAAACCCAAGGCTTTGCTTTTATTTGCTCCAACATAATGCGGAGCGTTGTGATATGGTCTACATACGCACGAAATCCAGCTTGCTGCCACCGAAGAGTAGCATCGATCTTCTCCTGGATCCAGTAGACAATTAGCATTCAGTCGGGTTCGGTTTTTGTGGATTTTGACCAATATGCCCTCCATCCAGTCCGCCGGAGAAGTTGCGGTTTCGCATAAATTGCTGAATATTTGATGCATCATCTGGGCTGACAGAGATGGGTCAGCTTTGAGTATCTCGGCTGTAATACATTCTATCCCTGGCGCTCTAATGGATTTCAATATCTTGATGTCTGCTAGGGTTGCCAAGTCTGAAAATTACAAAAACCGGCCGGTTGATCCTGACTTAAAAAGAACAGATCGCCACCTCAACGAACATTGAATGGTTTATTGAACCCAGGTTTTATTACGCTCTTATTACGGCATTTATGTCCAAAATTGGTCATGAAAACCGCAATGAGAGTGTAATAAAACATTGACATTGTTATTTTTTTGAAACGATGGTTCTACAATTGATGAAGGGACGGTAGGGGAAAGAAATGAAAATTTTTTGGTGAAGGAGGGGGAAGAGCGGAAAGGAAGGGGGGGGGGTATTGGTAGCTATGCTTGACAAGTAGTCATTTTGACTCCTACCTTTTGTCCAATGCTGGAAGGTGCATGAGTCGAACCAAGCTGTAATCTGAGATTATAACCGGATTCGAACCCACAACACCCTCCAGGGCATGTGGTTCGCTGGTACTTGTACCTTTGAACCATAGAGGCGCTGGACAAAAGGAGACCGCAAAATCCACTTCTCAAGGATAGCTACGCGTGTTGGTTGTGTTATCGACACATATTGTGCCGCTTCCTGCATCAATTGTAGATTACCACCGAGCGAGAAGTTTTAATCTAACTACTATTTGCTTTCAGGACGACGACACTGTGCCGGCCCTTACGACTTGCAAGGTACTGGCACGTGACGCTGTTCGTCCGTCAGCGTATGTTAGCCGCGTTTCTCGGCGCGGGTTTTCGAGGGAAGGCCCCGTTCCTATGTAATAGACTAATCTCAAGATTTTAGTCTTGACCTTGGAATGAGGTCATACATATATTAATATTTAATATCGTTTCAAAAAAAATATTAATATATGTATGACCTCATTCCAAGGTCAAGACTAAAATCTTGAGATTAGTCTATTACATAGGAACGGGGCCTTCCCTCGAAAACCCGCGCCGAGAAACGCGGCTAACATACGCTGACGGACGAACAGTGTCACGTGCCAGTACCTTGCAAGTCGTAAGGGCCGGCACAGTGTCGTCGTCCTGAAAGCAAATAGTAGTTAGATTAAAACTTCTCGCTCGGTGGTAATCTACAATTGATGCAGGAAGCGGCACAATATGTGTCGATAACACAACCAACACGCGTAGCTATCCTTGAGAAGTGGATTTTGCGGTCTCCTTTTGTCCAGCGCCTCTATGGTTCAAAGGTACAAGTACCAGCGAACCACATGCCCTGGAGGGTGTTGTGGGTTCGAATCCGGTTATAATCTCAGATTACAGCTTGGTTCGACTCATGCACCTTCCAGCATTGGACAAAAGGTAGGAGTCAAAATGACTACTTGTCAAGCATAGCTACCAATATCCCCCCCCCCCTTCCTTTCCGCTCTTCCCCCTCCGTCACCAAAAAATTTTCATTTCTTTCCCCTACCGTCCCTTCATCAATTGTAGAACCATCGTTTCAAAAAAATATTAATATATGTATGACCTCATTCCAAGGTCAAGACTAAAATCTTGAGATTAGTCTATTGACATTGTTACTTGGGAAGATTAGTTTTGAAATGACAATTACTTGCTTCGGGCGCTAATCGACAATTTAATGTACATTAGCGCCAGAAGCAAGATGTGGTCACTGCAAAACAGTAGGATCTTCAATGATCCTCTGATCAGGATTGCTAATGAATTCATTAAAAAAATTTAATTTTTCGCCGGATTGACCGGCCACCGGCTTTGAAAGTGAAAAAGCGACCGGGCCGACCAAAAACCGGTCACTTGGCAACCCTAATGTCTGGTTCAATTTTATGCAGCGATGGCGCTAACGCTCGTTGATGCACGATTAAAATAAATGCGTCAATTTCAAGTCGAGCAAATTGTGATCGTAACACCCTCTAAATAATCAAAGTACAACTTTATTTGAACACGAGTCTATAGCTATTATTATACATTAGCTTTACATGTTATTAAGTTAGCTTGAAAGAGATTGAAAGCGAACTGAATAATTCTACAAAATTTTCTTTCTATTTCAGGTTTTCTATAGTCAACAAAACTACAGCCAACCGCCAACGAAATCGGAAAGTCATGATACGAACTCGAAGCAAACGATAGGGGACCTAGATAATCGCCACACATATCGCTTTGCAACACAATTGCCATCGCGCAACCAATAATGTTTCGATGTTTCGCGTCACCTGCGACACAGTCACCATCACGCGCGCGCGAAATCCCTCCCACACGAGTTCACTCGCCAACGCGGGCGGCACTTCATTCGTCAGCAAGCACTATTACACTACTACAGCAACTGCTACTATCTAGTATAATGAAAAGAATAACACTAACCCGAACGATAGGAGATACGCAAATGAGTATCCAGTATACGACGCCTCGAGACAAAGCAGATCATAGACAAATTGGAAGAGTCGAAAACTCTAGAGCTAGAGCTAAACATAGGGCTTTCTACATCACGAAAACTGGGCTATGTGCAAACAGCTGAATGAAAATGAAAACACATTGATTTTGATAATTGAAAACTCTTTTGCTAGTAGTCTAATTTTTCGATTGGGAAGCATTATGAGAATCATTTCTCTTAAAATAAAAAATACGTTTTCTCGTGTAAAGCTGTACGTGCAATTTTCTTCCCTTTCTACCTTATCTAATCAACTCCAGTATAATGCACTGTTATCGCAACTCCATTAGGGAAAACGATGAAAATCAATTCATTTATTTTATTTTTGGCCTTGTATTATATATTTCACGTAAAATAAAATCGAAAAAGTGTTGAGAAACGCATTTGTAATCTGTGATAACGAAAAAAGTATATAAAATATTGAACATATTTAATACTAACTTAAGGCACGCAATTCTTTTTTTTCCTATTCTCGTAGAAACAAGTTTTCTTCGCGTTTCATTGTTTTTTGGGTTACAACCCGTCAGGGTGATGTTACTTTCTGCAAATCAGCTGAAGAAAAACGATTCCTTCCTGAAGGAATTTCTTTTATGTCATGTATAGATGAATGTTAACAATGATGAGAGAATGTTGACGAATTTGATTGATAGATCTATTACTTCTGCAGTGTACTACTATTTCATAGAGGATAATTTACGGCACCTACAGTGGAATGTATGGCAAACCAAAACCCGAACGATAGATGCACTACTTCTGTATTATAAATTCGAAGGTTTGATTGGAGGATTAAGAATAAAAAATTGTAAATACATTGTTTCAAATACTTTTATTATCGTCACACGAAAATCTTTAGATACATCCAGTAAACGACGAAAACAAGCTTTCGAGGGAATAAAAATGTACATATTGTCTTATATAGCATACTATTATTATCATCATCAAAACCAATATCAAAAATAAGATTATGAATTCACAAACCAATTACAGTGCAAATCTGTGAAATTGAAGAACCAGGATTCAATTGCAGTCGTCTATAGTCAAACAATTGATAAGACATTTTTACTACACACACACAGTCCAATTATCTTAGCAGACATAAAATATGGTTATCATATAAATTCACGTACAATTGAAATACAAATGCAATGCAGAAAACTAATTGAAATCGAATTGGCAATTTGGCGTTTCGTAATAATAATTTAATTTCCTTCAAAAATAATCAGATCGACATTCAGACACCGCGCATGAATTAGTGAAAAGTGAGAGTCAAATCACACTAACATGTACATTTCTATCTTCTACCCGTAATGGAAAATACAAGTTGGATTAGGAGGATCGTACACATATTATAATAGTTATTATTATAATTAACACTGAACAAAGCAAACAAAGCATATATAGTGAAGTAATGCGTACAGAAAACCAGAAAACAATATAAATTATATATATTTAAACGAACATTACTAGACAAATAGAAATAATAAAAACCAAATAACAGCTGCTTATCTTTGAAGTCGTGAGAATCACATTCATAGGAGTTGGCTTAGTTCATTAAAAACGAGCGGGAGGGAGGGTTTCAATGAGTGAAAATGCATTGATACAAATGTTTCCTATATCAAATCTCGCGTAACTTTTCAAAAGGACCTAAGTAACATTAAGGGACTCTGTTTAGTATCCCTCTCTTCCGAATAATACGGGGACATCAATAAATTTCAACGAAAGTTTTCTTAACAATTAGCTAGCCTGTGACGCGAGCAACCAATTGGTGCAAAGCGGATTTGTATCGCCATAATATTTAAGCGAAAGAGAAGAGAGCTGAGGGAGAATGCCTCATTGTTACTGAGGTCCTTTTGAAAAGTTACGCGCGATATTCGATTTGGTCTCTGAACTCTGGACACGATCAGCTGTAAAGGATTTTCCATAGAATTAAGTGCATTAGTCGACTAAATCTAAAACAAAATATTGACAGAGAAATCACTTCAGATTATATGATAGTTAACTCCTTCAAATCTTGTTTTTAAAAACACCACATTTAAGTTGATGACAAAAAAAATGTATATTTATGCAAATAGGAAGTAGTAACAGGTCAGGTTGTCAGGTTGTCAGGTTGACAACGACAAACTTTGTTGCAAATCATGAAAAGTATCGCCCTTTTCCTGTTTTTGGTAGCACCTGAGGGAATTATTCTGGTGACTGGTGTTTTGCATTGCACATTTTTTGTAATTCGAATAACCAGATAACCTATTTTTATCCATTTCAATAAGTAGTAATTCATTTCGTAATACCACAAATCAGCCAATGAACAGTTATTGCTCTTGTAATTCAGCTTCTATTGGTATTTGGTCCTTAACAAACGGGATTCAAATGTTTGCAAGTTGAATTAAAGCTTTTATATCTAATAACAAAACCACTGACGAACTGCCATGACACCTAGCAGAAATCCCTCAAAAAACATAGTCATAGAGTGAGGGCGTCATTATTAGTCCTATTGCCTATATTGGTTCTATCCTTACTACGATCATCTAGATCTGCAATGATAAACAATTAGTTCGGAGTTTTTCTAACCTAAGTGTAAGATTCAATCATTCATTGCAGATATGGATAACTGTAGTGAAAATAGGACCACAAGAGGATTGATGTCTCTACGCCAGGGATGGTTCGATCACTTTGACTCAATTTTGTTCATTTGACAGTAGCGTCCTAACCGAGCAAAATTTTACAAATTGATGTATGGGACATTTGTAGATAATAACTAGATCTACAATTTTGCTGGATAAAGTGTTGCTGTATCAGATACAGTGTATCTTTTGTAGTTACGGTGCTACAATGCTAGTACCACATTAGTAACTAAATGAACGTTCATTTAGTTACTAAAGAGGTACTAGCCTTGTAGCGCCGTAACTGCAAAAGTTACAGCAACACTTTATTCTGCAAAATTGTAAATAATAACGAGTTCTACGAATGTCTCATACATAACTTTGTCAAATTTTGCTCAGCTGAGACGGTAGTGTCAAATGAATCAAAATTGAGTCAAAGTGATTGAACCATCCCTGCCCTAGGCCAACGCTAACGCTAACATCCCCTCTTATGCACATTGCGAAACAACTTATATTTATAAGCTTTTATGCTCAACACTTGAAGCAATACTCGAGCGATGCCGTGTTGCTTAACTTTTTTTTAAATGAGCGGCTTTTGCATGGATGATGGAATTAATGCAAGAGTCCCGTCTGTTTGTCAGTGACAAACATTTGCTCAGATAAAGTGAATAAAATCAACAATCAAAAAGTTTATATTCAATATGCTTTGATTAATTCAAATCCGTTAATACCCAGCCATTGATCTTGCAATGTCATTGTTGCTTAAGTTACCGTTTAATTTTTTTTTTCAAATTGAAATTCGACTCCCTTTGTGCCAAACCTTATAAACCAAACCTATATGGTGGTTAAATCCAATGTTGATATTCTGTTCATGCTATAAAAATCTTTTGTACTAAGACTCAAGCTTTTGCTTTTATTGAAAATATTAAGATCCTTTATTGAACTCTCTATGTTGACTCTACCCGAAATTTTCCAGTTCAATCATTCATTAATCATTTTTCGCATTAGACACCTTCTCTTTTTCTTAAACTAGTTTACGTCATGATCGCGTTTAAAGTCATATACGAGTAAATAAAAAGAAAAAACACACCCGGTGTTGGTTAATCGCGAGACTTGCTGGAGCGACTGTTAGCCACAAAGGTAGAAACAAAGGATAATGACACAAACATAATATCGACCCATAGGAGTGTGAGTTGCGTATATGGAATGATAAAATTGAGAGAATAAAACAAAACTGGGTACATTAGTTTTAGACTACATCATATAACGGGCGGCAGTAGTTTAGTGAGTAAAACATTCGAGCACCAACCGAAAGAACGTGGATGCGAGCCTCGCCTGCCATTGCAGAGCCCAATATATTTTTGGTCTGTATTGAAATTTTCCAGTTCATCAAATTAATCATTCTTCGCATCAGACAGTTCCTCCCTTTCCAAAAATTTGTTGAAATTTATGAGCGCATGTTGACAAACGTAATAACAAACAGGGTGACAAACGTAATATTGAACAATATTGTGGGATTTCCTGTTTGTGCACCTGCTCGAAAGTGTTCGAAGCTATTATTTACAACCATTTGATGTACTCCGTAAAAAAACTATAACTCTACGGCACAACATGGATTCTTCCCTGCTAGATCCGGCCCTAGATAAGGTCAGTAGGATTGTTGAACTGACTCCGTAACTGTCTTGTACTCTAATAACCGACTGTGAAGTCTGTCGATACAGAAGGGTCAAGTCTTAGAAAGACGTTTAAGCCCAAGACTTTGCTTTAGATTCTTCCCTGGCAGGTCTGTAGCTTCTAATTTATTATAATTCGGCTCATTTTGCCAGCGTAGTATGGACCTGAGTATCCAAAAAGATGCTAACTATACTGACTCAAAAGCTGCATTCAATCGTGTCGATCATCGGATACTGTTCGTGATCGTCGTTAGGGTAGGCCGGTTACTAACCGGACTGGCTTCTTCAAAATAAAACACGGGATTGTTTGACGGCAACCATCCGTCAGCGGCGGTGGCTGCTCCTACTAGTGCACTGATTAATGATTGCTATTTATTGATGGCCTTTTCTACACTTGTACTGCCCATGGATGCATAGGTGACGTAACAACCATCGCCATCGTTGTTGGGAAAACGCGTTTATATTGTTTTAAGATAAACAACCGTATCGGTTAACATTTTCAACTAAATAATCTCTCATTTCAATGAAGATTATTCATAAGAAATGGGCCGACAAGGTTTTGTAATTTAATGCCAGTTTATTTTATCTGAAAACGCCTAGGGGCGGTAAAGACGGACTCCTTAAGGTTAAGACACAACATCTATTCAAATATAACTGTATTGATCGCAAATTTCATACAAACTGAACCTTTAAGTCTCTGTCTAATATAGTTATAACGTGTTGAAAATTTCTTCCAAAATTTATACTTTCTTAAACATTATAAACATTATGTATAAATCAGAGTTTCCGTGAATGGTCGGGAAAGATGGACACTTGATATGGGAAAGACGGACATTCGCAAAAAAGTATCACGCGTAGTCGAATTATCAGTATTAAGAAAGATTAACATATTTCAACATGTATTGAGGAAAGAATTGATTTGGGAAAACCCCCTTCCCGATCCCCCTTTGAGCGAGGAAATAAAATGGTTCCCTTCAATATTTTAATTGGTGACAAATTAATCGTTTCTAAAAGTTACCCTATTCCAACTGTTATATGACTTCTGGTTGCTTTTACATATATGAAATGTAAGTAAGTATTTGCAATGTTAAATCGTTGTAGGGCAACATCAGTTCTAAATCTTTGTGTCCGTCTTTCCCTACTTTTGGGTATCCGTCTTTCCCGACCTGGAAACCATTTTTCCAAACTTCAATAACTTTTTACTGAATATTCAGAAATTCACCAAACTTCCAACGGATATTTAGTGAAGGATCAAACTAACGCAATGTCGTCGATATAGCATGAATGCATTGGTTTTTAACGATTTACCAGCTATTTTCTTCACACACAACATTACATCGGTTTGTTTATCTATGCATTTTTTCTTTGTTTTGTTTATAAATTTCACAGCTGCGCTGCTAAAAGTCAGCAGTTTAATTCAAAAGAGTTCATTCAGTCTATAGAAGCATTTCCTATTATTGATTTGCTTTAAAAAATTATTGTTTATGAAATATGACAAGTGTCCATCATTCCCACAGTGTCCGTCTTTACCGCCCTTCCCCTACGCCAGTTTTTGCGAATAATCAGTCGTTTTGATGCACATTTATTCGCATAGTTTGGCGTAAAAACTAGGCTGCTACGTTCGTAGCTCATATCAGCTGTATTCCTGTAACAGTAGCACTCAATACGTTAGTTTTTCTCTGCCACTATATTATATTATAGAAGGGCGGTAAGGACGAACACTGCGGGAAAGACACTTGTTATATTTCATAAACAATATTTTTTTGAAGCAAATCAATGATGGGAAATGTTTCTATACACTGAATTAACGCTTTTGGACTAAACTGCCGATTTTTAGCAGCGCAGCTGTCAAATTTATAAGCAAAACAAAGAAAAATGCGTATATACGCTAACTGATGTAATTTTGTGTGTGAAGAAAATAGCTGGTAAATCGTTAAAAAACAACATATTCATGCTAAACCGACGACATTACGTTAGTTTGATCTTTCACTGAATATCCATTGGAAACCTAGTGAATTTTCGAATATTCAGTAAAAAGTTATTGAAGTTTGAAAAAAATGGAATCCAAGTCGGGAAAGACGGAAACCCAACGGTAGGGAAAGGCGGACACACAGATTTTGAACCTATTTTGCCCAACAACGATTTAATATTGCAAATACTTACATATTATATATGTAAAAGTAACCATAAGTCATATAACAGTTGGAATAAGCCAACTTTTGGTAACGATTAATTCGTCACCAATTAAAATATTGAAGGGAACCATTCTATTTTCACGCTCAAAGAGGGGATCGGGAAGGGGGCTTTCCCAAACCAATTCTTACCTAAATACATGATGAAATATGTTAATCTTTCTTAATACTAATAATTCGACGACGCGTGACGCCTTTTTGCGAGTGTCCGTCTTTCCCGCCCATGCGCAGAAACTCTTATTTATACATGGTGTTTATAATATTTAAAAAAGCATAAATTTTGGAAGAAATTTTCCAGCACACGTTGTAACTTTATTAGACAGAGACTTAAAGGTTCGGTTTGTACGAAAATTGCGATCAATACAGTTATATTTGAGTAGATATGGGGTCTTGTCCTTCAGGTGTCCGTCTTTACCGCCCTTCCCCTATGTTGAACAAATGAATCGTTTGTTTGAGAAACCCCACATGTGCTTTTGACACAATTGTAGGAAAACAACAAAAAACTAATTTTCTCGAAATATTTTCAACCCCAACTGAAATGAAATTTTTCAGAATTTAAGACGAGATGTAAAAATCTCCGAGGCTTCAAAACTGTCGAAAACTCATGAAAATTGACTCAAGTCAAATGGCGCTTGTGGGATTTCTCAAACAAACGATTCAAATAGTTTCTGTCTTTTATCCTAATTTGTAGAAAATAATAAAAACTTGAATAACAATAAAATTTTAAAATGGAATATACCAGTACTTAGATTGTTGAATCTTCATAAGTATTCCATCCATTTGTTTACGTCGATATGAGGCATAAAACAGACAAGTGTTAATATAATAAACTTTTGACAGAAAATCTTATTATTGAATGTATAGTTCAATTTAAGTTTGTTAATTTATAAAAAACATAATAATAAAAGATACCTACACTTAAATTCGTTCACCGTGTTTGAAATTTCGTTTGATCATTTCCCATTTAGTCTCATTCACGACAAATTGAGATGCAGGAACTAATCGGGGTTCAAATGCCATACGTTTAATTGAAGTGGTTTAGTTGACATCAGACCTCTTTTGAAAGACCACGAACTTTGTAAGAAACGGTTTAGTGATGGCGAGTTTGACAAACAACATCATTTTTAGCATCCGAAAATTTACTAAAATGGGCGTAACTTTTTAAGCTTTCAATATTTTTTCACCAAATTTGAGAATGTTCCTGAAAATCTTTTTTATTTTCATAATATCTAAAAATCATGGCCATATGTCACATGATTTCGGAGTTATTCCTGCGTTCCTTGGGGGACATCGTCATAGCTTTTTAAGATAATGTTGCTAAATATTTGAAATTTATTGGAAACATGCTGATTTTTTTTAACAAATCATCGACATGCTGAAATGTTTCTCTGTGAGAACTAGTTCCGGATTCCCAGTGTCCTTCCGGATCCGCATGACGCGCACATGGCTTGTAACTGCAGCAAAGTAACTGATATGACCACAGTCGATCAGCATGTTTCCAACAAATTTCAAATATTTAGCAACATTATCTAAAAAAAACCTATGTCGCGGTCCCCCAAGGAGCACTGAAACAAATCCGGAACCATGTGACATATGGATATGATTTGTAGATATTATGAAAGTAGAAAAGATTTTCGGGAAGATTCCCAAATTTTGTGAAAAATATTGAAAGGTAAAAAAGTTACGACCATTTTAGCAAATTTTCGGATGTTAAAAATTATGTAGACCTTAGAAGGGTTAGGGGTACGGGGGGTAAGCCCGGCACCCTAAGGGAAATGATCATTTTGTCAGATCTAAGATCAAATATTGCTAATTTTTCTTCACAGAATCAGTGTTTATTCTGTTTTCAATAAGTTGTTAGTGCTTTTGATCTGCTATTTTACAGAATACAGTAAATTTTTGAAACAGTCAAAAAAATGGTGTTCATCAAGTAGTGCGGGTGAGACCTAATTTTGTCAATCAATCTACTCGACAGCTACTGAACCGATTTATAAGCGGTCACTACCAAATGAAAAGTGATAATGTTACTGAATTTGGTTAAAATCGGTTAACGAGCCTCGAAGATATGGGCAGAATACGGAATACGAAACCGTGAACACGAATATGAGAATGGAAGCAATTTAAATGACAAGCACAATTAAGGTCAAGTCATGGACCTAGAAATATAATGTTCAAATCCCAATAAGTACCGTAAATCTCCGGGAAAGCGGCCAGTTTTCTGATTTGTTAATCAGACGATAACCAAAAATACGGTATATGTACGGCAGCCATCATGAGGGTTTACCACAACAATGGATAACATCTTTTTCTCTATGACTTTAAATGACTTTAAATAAGTTCAAGGTGATTCTGTGAGAGACAAACGCAAAATGAGCGTTGTCAGCGACCTGCAAGTAGTCTGTCTTACCCAGTTCGAAGGGTGCCGGTCTTACCCCAACAACCCATTTCTTTTTAATAAGACGCTTTTCATACATTTACTATTCTAATTTATTTCTACTGAAATCTTTCTGATGACAAACAATGCTAGGAAGAATATGAGAATCATGAAACTTAGTTTGAAACTTCTTCTTAGAATTAAAGCTTAAAAACTACTTGCGAAAAGTTACATCGAGCTGCGCATTGGTGACACTCGCGTTTTGTTTATTATTTTGACATTTGACGATTCATGATAAGCTCAAACTGTTTTAAAATATCTGAAAGAATGAATACTAACATGTTCAGTGTTTAATAACACAATTAATTAATGCTGTCTAGTGAAACTCCAGGGGTGCCGGTCTTACCCCTAGTGCCGGTCTTACCCGCACTACCCCTAATTAATTTAGCCATTTGCACTCGGTCTTAATAAAAACGCGATCAAAATGGCATTTTTCGCTCCTCACCAAAAAGATTATTTATTTTGCTAATGAGCTTTTATGAATATAGTGGAAATTTATGTTTAATTCGTATCATTAAACATACAAAATTATTGTTTGTCAATAGTTTTTAAAATAATGATGGTATTGGACTATGTTTTTCGGTGCCCTGAGTACAGTTTGGCCTTCAGCGATAGATTCAGAAAAAGCATTTTCTGTGTCTGAGAATTTTGTTAGTAAAATGCGTTTCCGCATGGTGGATGGTATATTGAATATTCTGTGCATCTTAAGGTAATTTTTTTCAAGCTCCTTCTGTAGCAGCAAACAACCGGGGAGTTTTCAGTGCACAGTCATCCATCGTTCTTGCGACGTGGCCGACCCATCGTAGCCTCCCGACTTCCGCCAGGTGTACGTTGGGAATCTCTACAATTTTTGCAACCTCTAACACTATTGATTAAGAAAATCCATTTTCACAAGGGCCCTATTCTCATAGACCTTACCTAAAATTTTTAAATGAGAAAACAATTAGCGGTTCTGAAAGTCACCTGGGCGACTCCGGATATCTGAGTGACAGTACAAATGAAATGGAGACTGCAAGGTGAGGTGAGTTGACTTAAGAATAGGGCCTCAAATAAATAAGTATTAGCACGTTTTTCTTAGAACAAGGATTTTCTTTTTAGAAACTTCGGGTAGCGGTATTACCGGTACTGATACTTCCAGTACAGAAATACCGGTTCTCAAAAATGCTGTCGGTACTCCCAACCCTACCCGTAACTATTCTGTACTCTAACAGCCGACCGCGAAGTTTGTCGATAAAGAAGGGTCAAGTCTTAGGAAGATGTTTAAGCCCAAGGCTTTGATTTTTTGTTGAAAAGGTGCTCAAAATACTGGATTTTGTCTAAAAACGTGATCATTTTAAACCGTGTTTTGAAGCATCCCAATTAGGGCCTAGGGCACCATAAGGAACGGCGGCGATAAGAGACGACAAGATTTGTTTTTTTTCGTTAGAATTAATGGAATTTTCATGATAAGTTCAAGTGGCAGTTAATATATCAATTAATACTTAATATCAATATGTACTAATTTTTAGTAATATAAGTAATTTTTTTTAATTTTTCATTAGTGACTTTATTTCTTAAAGTAAAATAAAACAAAGTCTAGGTGCTAAATTTCGATTTCAAAACGTGACCGTCTATTTTTATACGACAGACTTCGCAGCCGGCTGTAAGAGCACAAGACAATTGCTGAGCTAGTGCTATGAACCCATGAAAATATAGGTAGTAAATAGCATAGCTGCATACAAGCATACGCAAAAATATGAAATTTTTATTTCGGTAATGTTGGCCTCTGCTTTATATGGGCCCTTTTGTGCGTCGCGTCGCCATGTACGTAAATAGTTGAAAAAAATTGCTCAACATTTGGTACGTCCGTATGCTACTAATTGTATCTTTGAAATTTTTTATTCGATTCAGACCTGTTAACTTTTAAGAACGGCTGCGCAACCAAAAAAATCTTTTCACTTCGTTGTTCACTTTTAATCAATTAATATTCGACAAGTCATATGTCTAAACGCCTTTCTGCCAAATGCATTCTTTCTATCCAAAATAGCTGATAATCTGGAAGGGTTCGAACGTTACTGTTATGGGTTTGACTTTTTACATCCTCATCCAATTCATATTAAGCCAGCGGAAAATAGTTTACCGGCAAGATGGTTTGAATTCGTCTCATCACTTCAGCAGCACATGTCGCCGCGCCACGGCAGAGGGCAACGATTTTTATAAATTTTCTCATAATTACCCAGCCTGTTTAACAACCCGATACACATATAGTCAACCGGAGTCCATGCCAGAGGCGGTTGACAACAGGCGAATTAAGAGGGCAAAAGGATGATGACAGCCCTCCGGTAAAAGTTTGTGCTCGTTAACCCACTCGGTTGTGCGCGGCTGGGTGGATTTTCCGTATATTTCCTGATGTAATTAGATTGTAATTTATCATTTTACATGTAAAAATTGGCTGACACTTTGCATATGATTCATCTTCATAGCAGAGATAATGCTTTCTCATGCGTCAGCTGTTGATCGATTCTTTTCCGATTAGAGCACAATTTTAGGGGATTCTCTACGTATGTATGCAGTGTCGTTTTTCTTTTCACATTTTAATAGCTGTTGAGTAAAGTAAGCCTTGTCTCGAATCTTATTTTTTTTATTTCAGCTGTCTGATTAGACAAACTGAGTAACTATTTATGGAAAATATTCTTGATAAACAGATTGATTGGATACGTAGAAACTTTTCTGATCGATCGGCAAAAATATTTGAAATTCGATCTGCAAATCGCTGACTTAGTAGCGCTCAGAACGAAATCACTTTTCGTGACGCTCGCAATTTGATTTTTTTTTTTGCTGTTACACCTTACCTTTCCGTAGATGAAATTCCAAAAAATTGGACAAAATCAGAAAAAACTACAAGGTATACAGCCCTACGGGTTGTACGAAAGGGTGACGTAGGACTATGTCAGATCATTAGATCAAAGACTAATGTAAACTGCATTTCTGGCATATGCATGTTTATAAGAATCTGTGAGTGCCATTGTTTAAGTGAATGTTTAAAAGAGAAGAGCGAAATATTCAGATTAAATTCTTCATTGAATGCAATGGTGGCTTTGAAAATACGTGAACGGGGATTCATAAGTACAACACCTGCAACCATCGAGACATAGACATTTCTTTTAAAAAATCACTTGAGTGCATCATAAAGGTTGAAATAGTGATGAATGACCAGCCGACAGTTTATTGTATTAAATATGATTATGCGTAGCTTGACATGTTCCAATAATTTTACTTTAACGCTTGTTGCCTTTAAAAGGGCCATTGGTTACAAATATTATTAAAGCCAAAGCACGTTCATCGCAAATATGACGTGCCAATCGAATGGGCTTCTCATTTGACATGAATGGCAACAGGCACGTAGGTTAGCGGTGTCGTTTTACTGTCTTTTGCCACGAGAAGGTTTTACTAGTTTACTTTCACATCTTACCGCTTGTTACATAGCAGAAAATATGGCACATACGCAAAAATTTCTGTTTTATTTGTATGAGAGTCCTTATCTTCTTACCACAGGGTGAGAGGTCTCAAACCATCATAAAATAAATTCATGCCTCCAAAAAAACCCAAATTTGGTTCCATTTGCTTGATTAGTTCTCGAGTTTTGAAGAAATTTGTGTTTCATTTGTATAGGAGCCCCCCCTCTTACGCCCTCCATAAAATTGGTCTCTTACCCCCCTATAAAATTGCTGGTCTATCCAACGACATATAAATTGTTCAGTTTCGTTCAGTAGTTTAGCAGTTATTAGCATTTGAAATTTGTCATTCAAACGTTACACAAAGACGTAGTCCTACGTCAAAATATAATCAGAATGAAGAAGGAACTTAGACAAGTTACGGCAAACTAAATTCAAATTCAAAGGAACCGAGTAAAAGTGCAAATTGTAACTAAACTGACGTAATATTGATGCAACCTGCATTAATATTGACTGTGACGAAGTCCAATAAAAATCAAAACTTATATTTCCCAATTTATCCATGAAAAAGTATAACAAAAGGTTTACAATTTTTTACGGGGCTTTGAAATAATACCTATTCACTTACATCAATTTCCTTTTGCCACGTCTACAATCTAGTTCTTCAATTGCTACACGTGCCTGATGTGTGTCCGTGGATACTTTTTCCATTGTCAATACATAATGAATCAATTACTTGTCAAGGCACTTGAAACCAAACGATACCATCTGGATGGAGCAGGGCGGATCACTTTTAATGGCTAAATCTTGTCGAAATTAACCAAACGTTAAAGCGGCAGCTCATCGTTTAGGGAATGAGTTAGCGAACGAACCACGTGCTTTCGTCTTTTTGTACGTTACTGCAAGCAAAACATTGATGAATTGTCTCCCTTCCGTTTTACACTGTAGGAAAGGACATTCGATTGAATTTGTACATACCTTTATACATACATATGTACGTAGTATCTACAGACCATGTAATGATAAAACGCTGGTTTATTGGCGGGGTTTATTGAATAGTCGAATCCTAATTTTTGCAGTACAAAAGTAGGATTGCTGCCTTTTTAATTTGGCGCATCTGGTGCCTAGCTAAACCATTATCTCACCATGAAACTGAAGATCTTTCAAATTGGTTACACAATCCTGACGTGAATATTTTACTGACTGTTAAGTTCCCACAATACGTTGCGAAGGCAACTAAAATCCGGTTGGCGTCATCCTCTAGATAACCAATCGAATAACAAGCGGAACCGTCTGCTCAAGCTTTCCAAAAAAGTCTCATGCAGCCAATATATCTAATTAAGAGAAGTGTTCACACTCTCCACTTGGCTGATCCTTGTTCAGTTTCGAATCACGACGGCATTTATATTGAACCGTTGCTATTACCAAACAAGACGGCAGTCAGAACAGCAGAACAGTCAACAGTTGGGAAAGGATATATTTTATCATTTCAAGTCTAGACGCGCTTATCTAGGACGGACGGCAGTACGACTGTCTCGTGTCCGATGTTGCTATGTGCTCATCCGTTTACATTATTATCTGTGAGAAAGATCATGTTACAAGTAGAATGCAAGGATGTTTTGATGCGGATATACCTGGGATAAGTATTTTTAGGTTTGTTTTGTTTGTAAGTGATATTTTTAATCAACTTTGCCGATTCACTTCGAAAACATAGGTCTAGAAAATATGAAAATAATTATTAACTATTGTATTCCGGTTCTTCAAAGCAAGTGCCTTTCTGGAGGGGTCAATAAATTTTTGAAGTTTTGAATTTTTAAAACTCTTTTATATAATATTATTTAAGTTTTCTTGACTCTAGCGAGTCATACACATCCTCATACAACAGACCTTGAGCACTACAGGGGATGTCTTTCTTATTTCATAAAGCACAGCTTTGTTTCATTAATAAACAACTGATTTATATTAGATGCTCAATTTGATGTTGCTCCTATTTTATTTTCTAACATAGCATAGCATGAGTGGTCATGTGTTGTTTTCAAATAGCAGTGCTGCCAATAATTTGAAGATTAGATCATTTGAAGTTATGCAAATGCAATTCTATACGAATATAAGTATACTTTCTTACGCTAGTTCGGCTCAAAGCTATAATATTTACATTAGATAACTTACACACCATGTTGCGCTTTGTGTAGCAAATGTGAGTGTTTCTTGATAAATTAATGAAGGTGTCCGGATTTTGGTACCGTCCGGATTTTGATGCAGAATGGTATTAGATTTAAAAATTTTAAATAGGTTATAAAACCTATCCTGAAGATAGGCATATGATGCCTGAAACCGGCCGTCGTGTAAATTGAAAATAATTTGTTTTATATATTTTAACATATTGTAAGAGTTAGAAGTGTCTTGTCCGCAATTGTGTCTAGTGATTGTGCTGCTCTTACGTTGGCACGAAAAATTTATTCACTATTAACAAAATTCACTTTCAAATTTCATTTAAATTCGCTTTGTTTATGGATCGGTTACATTTCGAAACTTTTCAGAAAGCTGACCCACTGCGAGTTGTGACCGAGCCAAAACATCGCAAGCAACATACTCAGCTTGTAGCATAAATACAAGGGGAAGAATGGCACAACGCGCATGCTTTCTTCACTCAAATGATACGTGTGCTGCATACATTTTGGCGATTTCCCTCGCCGCTTTCGATGTTTTCCATCGGATTGGAACCTCTACTGGTGCCTTAGAAGCATGACGTACTTTTAAGAAGTTTTATGAATACAATTTTAATATGTACTAAAGTATTGGTTTTCACGTCCGAGCCCACCAACTGTGATGTTTGGTTCGTGACATTTCCGTCTTTTGCGTGCATTGAAAAACAAATATTTCAATTCAAAAATAAAGCTAGTACACGAAACTCGTGCCCGGCGCATAGCGCTGGATCGATTGTTTCAGCTAGTTATGGTGTTGTTACCTGAATTATTAATTAACCACGGAAGTAATTGTGGCATCGATGCCGGAAATACCGCTAGATCACTAACTTTTCGATGCCGACTTTAAAGAATCTACGACATTCAGTTATGGACATTTTCTTCATCAGCCACAAAACCGTCAACATGAATACAGATAACAATCGAATAGACCACCAAAGCAGCAATCACTCAACACCTTCCATACAATAGATATTGTTGCTTTTCTAATTTGTATTAAAACGTGTTTCAAGTTCATTGAAAAGTTACTGCATTGTGATGACGAAGGAGACACGTATCAATGAAATCTTTAAAAACAAACGGAAAAGGCGCATGTTTGAAAATCCCGTCGTCGTTCATGATTTATGTATCGTGCCGCAGGTCGACACACGGTAGATTCGGCTTAAACGTTTGGTCTCCCTCGAGCGCATCAAATTTAATTCAACACCATATAACAGCAGAGGAAACGAGTGCTGGCCTGGGCAGAGCGGCAACGGCCGCGGCAGTTGAATGGCAATAATAATTCGGCTCTCTGTTATTGGCCAGCACTTTCGACAACATGC
Source organism: Sabethes cyaneus (assembly GCF_943734655.1). NCBI lineage: Eukaryota > Metazoa > Arthropoda > Insecta > Diptera > Culicidae > Sabethes > Sabethes cyaneus. The sequence continues at coordinate 133,315,852 of NC_071354.1, read as the reverse complement.
CCTTCCTTCAGTTGGCGGCGTTATGGTTGCGGTTAGCGGCTGCAGCTCCAAATGCACTCAACAACAGGAAGAGAAAGAGACTGACCTATACGGCGCCCACGTATAGATTTATGATTATAATTTTATCGTCGCAATCGCTATAAATTTATTGTACGTACTGCGTGTTACTTTTGTTCGTTAATAGTTCCAATTTAAGTGATTGTATTTTGAATTTCTTTTCAAAATTTATGATTTATGATAAATTCGACGGGAACGTTTAAGCGATTTTATAATTTGGTATGATTAGGGATTAAATTTAAATGAATATAAATTAAAAGTAATCATTCATATCGAAAACACTCAGATTCTTTTTGGAGTTCTTAATCGTCACAGCCTCATATCCCGACTGTGACCTACCGGGAATAGGTGTACCCACTTACAAATTTCAAGATAACAAGTGCTCCGAATTTGTTCAAGCATTGTTTCTCTTCAGAAAATCTTAGATCCGCATTTTTTAATTTTATGCTTATCGTACCCACTAGGCGGTCCTAAAAATAATCGAAATTATTTTAAAGACAAAGTATTTCTAATACAAATACATTAACATTTCTAAATTTTTAATATCATGTAAAAAGTCTCAGATTTTTTAGAAAAAAAAATCGATGGTAACACCATCGATAATTTTGAAGTACTGCAAAAGTTTGAGTTTCAATATAAGATTTTTCATATAAAGCCCGTTTAGGTTACAAATTTTATGAACAGCTTATTGACATACTATTCATTTGCTATGAAGTGAAGTCGAGTAATTCAAAAGTTATGAATTTTTAAATAAAAGGTCTCTAAAATTAAAAAGAAGCGTACAAAGTTCAAGCAAAATCGGAGCAGTTTTTTTCATGGAATTCCCAAGTGGGTGCAAGATGTCGGGCGTTACGGAGATCCGGATTCGCTGCCTTGAACTTCAGGCAGAATAGATTCTAGATAATAGATACTTATACTTATACTTATACTTATACTTATACTTATACTTATACTTATACTTATACTTATACTTATACTTATACTTATACTTATACTTATACTTATACTTATACTTATACTTATACTTATACTTATACTTATACTTATACTTATACTTATACTTATACTTATACTTATACTTATACTTATACTTATACTTATACTTATACTTATACTTATACTTATACTTATACTTATACTTATACTTATACTTATACTTATACTTATACTTATACTTATACTTATACTTATACTTATACTTATACTTATACTTATACTTATACTTATACTTATACTTATACTTATACTTATACTTATACTTATACTTATACTTATACTTATACTTATACTTATACTTATACTTATACTTATACTTATACTTATACTTATACTTATACTTATACTTATACTTATACTTATACTTATACTTATACTTATACTTATACTTATACTTATACTTATACTTATACTTATACTTATACTTATACTTATACTTATACTTATACTTATACTTATACTTATACTTATACTTATACTTATACTTATACTTATACTTATACTTATACTTATACTTATACTTATACTTATACTTATACTTATACTTATACTTATACTATACTTATACTGCAAATGACGGATCTCGGTAGAGGCATGTTCGATGAACCTGAAAATACTGAGAACCTGAGCAGAGGGTCCAAAGCCCCCAAAGGAGGATGGTTTTAATAGCTGTTATCCATGGCTAAAAGTAAAAACAAGAATGGATAAACCCCTAATCCAAGGTGTCATGCGACCCGTGCCGAGGGATGAATGGTGGGGGGGGTTTCATAAATACTCAGCCTCAAACGGAGCCTGTGGAGTACCAGAGCGCCCTCCACAGTAAACAGCCCTTACCGCATCATGAGGGGCTCTGATGCGGCGGACTCTTCTTTCCCCTCAACTCGTGGGATTCTATATGAGCAATCAAAATAAAATAATAACTTCAGTGAGCGCGGACGGATTAGACAATCCGTTCGCAAGAAGTGGTATCCAGAGGTCTCCGCCGATGGATACCAGTAGAAGCGCCAGCGTAAGCGGAAAAGGAAACGGCACACCTGTCGCTCCAACTGCATCTACGCCGGACGCAGCAATGAACGGCCCGTCGCTAATAAAAGCAGTGGCAGGCAAGAGAGACATGCTACCAAGAGTGGTAGCGGCGTCTCATCAACTCGATGCCATTATCGAGTTCGTGGCAGGTCGCAGCACCTTAGCGAAGGACCTGAAACAAAGTCTGCTCATGCTTCGGAGCACCATGCGTGCTGCGACGAAGGAGCACAGCGAACTCGAAGCGCGAGTAAAAGTTGCAGAGAAAGAGAAGACGCTTGTATCAAGGTCTGCACAAACAGATGCCTGCCCGTCAATGACTGACCATTCCGTGGCACTCGCGACTACGGAGCAGTCTAACGACAAGGCATCCGCCAAACGCGCAAGGCAGTCCCCAGGGGAAGAAACCCCCACGGGTCCAAAGAAGCGCATGATAGCAGAGGGTCGTAAGCCAACTGAAGAACCTACTGAGGGTAACAAGACGCTGTTAGCGTCCGACAACCAGTGGGAGTTGGTCAAAAAGAAGAAGGCCAGGAAGAAAGAGGAGGATCGAGCTCCACCGAAAGTGGCTAGGAAAAAAAGGAGCAAAGGCGATGCCCTTATCCTCAAAACTGAGGGGCCGAAATATGCGGAAGTTTTAAAGGCCATGAGAGGGCATGATCAGTTGAAGGGTCTTGGCGCGGATGTGCGGAGTATCCGCCGCTCTCGCACAGGCGACATGATTCTTGAACTCAAAAAGAACGCCACTGAAAAGGGTTCCGCTTACAAAGTGCTGGCAGAAAAGGTCCTTGGCGATAGCGTGCAGATCCGCGCACTAACGCCCGAGATGACTCTCCAGCTTAAAAACCTGGACGAGATCACCCAAGCGGGCGAACTAGCACGAGCTCTCAACGAGCAATGCAAAGTGGTGGTGACTACCGAGGCAGTTCGTCTGCGTAAGGGACCGGCGGGAACCCAGGTAGCAACTATAAGACTTCCACTGGAAGACGGAAATGCAGCCCTGAAAGTGGCTAAGCTGAAGGTGGGATGGTCCGTGTGCCCACTGAGCGTGTTCCAGCAGCCGGAGGCCTGCTTCCGGTGCTTTGAGAGAGGGCACAGGTCCTGGAGCTGTAAGGGGCCAGACCGAAGCCACTTGTGTAGGAGATGTGGCGGTACGGGTCATATAGCGAGGGACTGTACTGCGCCACCCAAGTGCCTGATATGTACCGGCCAACGGGACGCTAAGCACACAACAGGAGGCCCGAAGTGCCCGGCAGGCGCGCTGGCGACTAAAACCCGGGCGTAGTGCAGGTAACGCAACTGAACTTGAACCACTGCCACGCGGCTCAGCAGCTGTTGTACCAAGCAGTTACTGAGTCGTTGACGGACATTGCAATCATCTCGGACCCATACCGCATCCCTGCCGGAAACGGTAACTGGGTGTCGGATAGGTCCGGGACGGCGGCTATATGGACGACAAGCAGGTTCCCGGTTCAAGATGTTGTGTCAACTGCAGACGAGGGATTCGTGGTTGCCAAAGTGGGTGGAGTGTTCTACTGCAGCTGCTATGCTCCGCCGAGTTGGTCTATCGAGCAGTTCACGCGGATGGTAGACCGAGTATCAGTTGTGCTGACTGGTCTAAGGCCGTTGGTTGTGGCGGGCGACTTTAACGCTTGGGCGGTAGAGTGGGGAAGTCGTCGCACGAACCACAGGGGCCGGATTCTGCTTGAAGCTCTGGCAAAGCTCAACGTAGATCTGGTCAACGTCGGCACCACAAGTACCTTCAGTAGGAGCGGTGCGGAGTCTATCATCGACGTGACATTCGGCAGTCCTGGTCTGATAGGAGACTGGAGGGTAGACAATGGCTACACTCACAGCGACCATCAGGCGGTCCGCTATGGTGTCGGTTAGATAACGAGACGGCAGGCGGCGAGTAGAGCCGACACTCCAACCACCCGTGGATGGAAGACTTCATATTTCGATCCCGAAGTATTTGTGGAAGCAATCCGAAGAGAGTGCGGTGATCGTGGTATGCCCGATCCGAACGCTGATCATTTGGTTGAGGTACTGTCGCGAGCATGTGACGCTACCATGCCTAGGAAAGGTCGACATAGGTATGGCAGGTCACCGGCTTACTGGTGGACAGATGAAATTGCGGAACTCCGCGGAGCCTGCTTTCGTGCGAGGAGAATTATGCAAAGAGCTCGTTCGGACGAAGGCAGGGCTGAATGTCGAGTAGCACTTGCTGCTGCACGCGCAGCGCTTAAGAGTGGGATAAAAGCTAGTAAACGAGCCTGCTTTGAAAGGTTATGTGCTAGTGCCAATGCGAACCCGTGGGGTGATGCCTACAGGGTCGTAATGGCAAAGACCAAGGGAGTGATGGCGCCCTCAGAGCAATCGCCAGAGATGCTGGAGCGGATCATCGAGGGCCTCTTTCCGCGCCACGAGCCAAGGCCCTGGCCCCAGGCCGCTGAGTCGTCCCACGGCCGACGTTCCAGTATCTCAGACCATAGCGTAGGATGGTCGGCCTCCCAGCCGAACATCCAAAGTAACGTGGGCGACGGCGGTTTGGCGGTCGGGGACGAAGTGACGGTTACGAATGAGGAGCTCATTGAGATCGCTAAATCCCTAAAGGTGAGCAAGGCACCGGGGCCAGACGGAATCCCGAATATGGCCATTAAAGCGGCTATGTTAGAGGCTCCCGAGTTATTTGGAGCAGTAATGAGGAGATGCCTGGAAGCTGGCCACTTCCCGGACAGATGGAAGCGACAGAACCTCGTGCTGTTGCCGAAGCCGGGAAAACCTCCGGGTGTTCCCTCGTCATATAGGCCGATCTGTCTGCTCGATACTGCCGGTAAGGTGCTGGAGAAGGTTATCCTTAACAGACTCGTACAGTACACGGAGGGTACAAACGGTCTGTCAAGGAATCAATTCGGCTTCCGAAAAGGCAAATCTACGGTGGATGCAATCTTGTCTGTCACTAAAACAGCCGAGGTGGCAATCCAGCGCAAGAGGACAGGTATCCGCTATTGCGCAGTTGTCACGCTTGACGTGAGAAATGCGTTTAATAGCGCTAGCTGGGACTCCATAGCCAACTCGCTTCGGAACGTCCAAGTGCCGGTGTCGCTGTACAGGATCCTGGAAAATTATTTCCAGAATCGTGTGCTATGCTATAACACGGAGGAGGGTCAGAAGTGCGTTCCAATCACCGCAGGGGTTCCGCAAGGTTCCATACTGGGCCCGGTGTTGTGGAACGTCATGTATGACGAGGTGTTGAAGCTAAAGTTCCCGGTAGGGGTGGTGATTGTCGGCTTTGCGGATGATATCACCCTGGAAGTCTATGGTGAATCTATCAGAGAGGTTGAGTTGACGGCTGCCCACTCTATAAGCATTGTTGAAGATTGGATGCGATCCAGGAAACTGGAGCTAGCGCATCATAAAACGGAGGTTATCGTGGTGAACAACCGCAAGTCGGTACAGCAAGCAAAGATCAGCGTCGGGGATTGCACTATTTCGTCAACGCGGTCCTTAAAACTTCTGGGAGTCATGGTCGACGACAAGCTCAAGTTCGGGAGCCACGTCGACTATGCCTGCAAGAAGGCTTCCACAGCTATTTCGGCATTGTCTCGTATGATGTCTAATAGCTCTGCGGTATATGGCAGCAAACGAAGGCTATTAGCCAACGTGGTCCAGTCTATACTTAGGTATGGCGGACCGGTGTGGTCATCGGCGTTAGGTACCAAAAGCTATCTAGCCAAGCTGGAAAGCACCTATCGTCTCATGTGCTTGAGAGTGGCGAGTGCGTATCGCACAGTTTCACATGACGCAATCTGCGTCTTAGCAGGTATGATGCCTATTGGCATTATCATCAGCGAAGACGTAGAGTGCTTCAACCAACGTGGAACTAGAGGCATACGGAGTACCACAAGATCGGCCTCGATGACCACATGGCAGCGGGCATGGTCTAATTCCACAAAAGGTCGGTGGACACATCGACTTATCCCGGAACTATCTGGGTGGGTCAACAGGCGCCACGGCGAAGTCAACTTCCACCTGACACAGATTCTGTCAGGGCATGGTTGCTTCAGACAGTATCTGCATAAGTTTGGGCATGCGGAGTCCCCCGCGTGTCCCGAATGCGTGGATGTTGAGGAAACGGCAGAACATGCTTTCTTCATATGCCCTCGTTTCGCGGGCGCGAGAAGCAGCATGATGGCAGTGAGCGGACAGGACACTACCCCGGATAACTTAGTCCAAAAGATGTGTTCCAGCTCGGACATCTGGGGAGCGGTCAATGCGGCTGCTACCCAGATTGTACTCGAGCTACAAAACCACTGGAGAGCCGATCAACGGCGAATAAACAGCCTAACTACCATAGTCCAGTAGTTATCTAAGCGAGTGCATTAAGCACAATAGCCCCTCCCTGAAGTAATACCGATAAGGTGGTGGCAGGGGGGATTGAGGCTGGAGACTCGAGTAGGGTTTTAGTGGGTCGGGATCCTCACGCCCCATTAGGGGGGTCGGGATACCTAAACCCCACTCCCTGAGTTATCTTTTCAGGTGTCTGATAGTACTGTATCTTCTAAGGTGCTCAGCAGATTTCCCAACTCGTAAAAAAAAAAAAAAAAAAAAAAAAAAAAAAATACTTATACTTATACTTATACTTATACTTATACTTATACTTATACTTATACTTATACTTATACTTATACTTATACTTATACTCATAAGTATACTTATACTTATACTTATACGCGTAAATTCCGAAATTCGCGTGAATAAAACCGCGTAAAAAAACCACGTAAATTCCGAAATTCGCGTAAAAAAACTGCGTAAATACCAAAATTCGCGTAAAAACCCTGATTTAATCCAGTGGTGAAAGGAACCTTTGTTATACGGACTTACTTGCTATTTGAGATAGAAATCGGCACGTCTTCGGAAAATAATTCATCTATTGGCAGCACTTATAAATTTTGATAGTTCCTTTTCTCATGAAATTGCTGAGTAAGTTGTTACTAATGTGGGGAAGTGCAAGTAAAATTAAGTTGTAAGAAGAAATATTAGTCTTTAACATATACATTGCGTAGTAAAGGTCTAATTTATAGGTTTTTGAACTATGTATAATTTCCTGTAATGCCATTCTATTTGGTTCACATCAATAAAGTTTTCTTGAATAAATTTCATCAATTTTTGTTAACCTTCGGTTACTCACGCTGCTGTATTTTGTACAACATGTGTAGGGTTTTGAATGCCATATTGTTATATAGTTACAAATCATTATTTAACTAACGTATATTCTTCAATAAACTTGTTACGAGCAAAATGTCAGAATTATTCGGTGCATTAATACTTTAAATTGTTAGGAAAACAGATCAGCATAAACCGACAGAAAATCACAGAAACGAAGCAAGCAGCATGTGAGGTGTACCGCAATTGGCCCCAACTGGCATTTAATCTCGTTTCTTCATGTATAAAAATGGTGTCTGTATGCAGCAAAACTATCAGCAAATGTAAAATGTTTAAAAAGTAGCCGTCTGTTGATAGTCGAATAATTTGGAGTCAAAATTAGGGTGTTTTTTATAATCAAAGTTCTACAGATCCTTAACAAGCAGACATAGAGGTGTACTACATTCAGTAAAGTTGTGTATTTTTACTATTTGTACAACTTTGTAATACATGAAAAAGTCATATAACAATTACAAAAAGAGCCGAAATAGAAAAACTGATTTTACAAGTGCATTTACAATAAATAAGATTTCTCTATCTTCGCTGAAGAGACAGAAGGTTACTGTCTTCAGCAAAATTTCTTGTAATAATATGCCCAAAACTTTGCAGAACACATCAATATATATATATATATTATATTGAAACTGAAGAAAAATATTTTTACCTTTGTTATACTATATAACAAAGGTTTAGAAATTGGTCGAAAAACGCGAAATAGAACCAAGGCCCGTAGGGCCAAGTGTCATATACCAATCGATAGGGTTCGACGAATTGAGCAATGTCTGTATGTGTGTGTGTGTGTGTATGTATGTGTGTGCAGCTCATTTTCTATCGTCTGTTTCTCGGAGATGGCTGAACCGATTCATCCGCTATTACTTTTGTTTGAAAGGTATTTATACCTAGTATATCACCATTCAGTTGTTTCGTGATACGACGTTTCGTTTAAAAGTTATAAGCAAAAATGTGAAAACTACGTGACACGGTTTTTTTCCGGAACTACACAACCAATTTTAATGATCTTAGTACCAAATAAAAGCTCTTGCTATGGCTAAACTTTTTACCAAGTTTCATCGAAAACAAATATGCAGTTTAAAAGTTACGCTTAAAAAACCAGTTTTGACAAGGTCCAAATGATCGCCTGTTTCTCAGAGATGGCCAAACCGATTTTTGCGCTATTAGTTTCATTTGAAAGGTAATAAAGCCGGATAGATCACTATTGAATGGTTTTTTGATTGGACGTTTAGTTTGAAAGTTATGAGCAACTGTATACACCACACCAAAATTAACTATAATTTATAATGTTTTTAACCAAGTTAATTTGCCTAATTTCAATTATTTTAATGTCAAACGAGAGGTTTTGACACTACAAATATATATGCAAAATTTCATAAGAATTGGTTTTTCCGGTCAAAAGATATTAACCCTCGAACACTCGCGCTAACTTTTGTAACACAGTTACCCGCGCGCACAATAGCCCAAAACCAAAGAAATCGTGCGCGCTAGATTTTTGACTAGGAAAACTTGGTTTTAAGTTTATCAAACCTTTGGAAGAGTTTTTTGAAATTGAATGCTCTATCGTCTGGTAGCATTTAAATTTCGACAAATCCCCGTAAAAGTAAAATAAAAAAAATATTTTTCTTCAGTTTCAATATAACACATTGATGTGTTCTGTAAAGTTTTAGAGCATATTATTACAAGAAATTTTGCTGAAGACAGTAACCTTCTATCTCTTCAGCGAAGATACAGAAATCTTATTTATTGTAAATGCACTTGTAAAATGAGTTTTTCTATTTCGGCTCTTTTTGTAATTGTTGTATGACTTTTTCATTTATTGCAAAGTTGTACAAATAGTAAAAATACACAACTTTACTGAATGTAGTATACCTCTATGTCTGCTTGTTTAGGATCTGTAGAACTTTGATTATAAAAAACACCCTAATTTTGACTCCGAATTATTCGACTACCAACAGACGGCTACATTTTAAACATTTTACATTTGCTGATAGTTTTGCTGCATACCGACACGATTTTTCTATATGAAGAAACGGAATAAAATGCCAGTTAGGGCCAATTGCGGTACACCTCACAAGCTGCTTGCTTCGTTTCTGTGATTTTCTGTCGGTTTATGCTGATCAGTTTTCCTAACAATTTAAAATATTAATACATCGAATACTTCTGATATTTTGCTCATAACAAGTTTATTGAAGAATATACGTTAGTTAAACAATGATTTATAACTATATAACAATATGGCATTCAAAAACCTACACATGTTGTAAAAAATACAGCAGCTTGAGTAACCGAAGGTTAATAAAAATTGATGAAATTTATTCAAGAAAACCTTATTGATGTGAACCAAATAGAATGGCATTACAGGAAATTATACATAGTTCAAAAACCTATAAACTAGGCCTTTACTACGCAATGTATATGTTAAAGAATAATATTTCATCTTACAACTTAATTTTACTTGCACTTACCCACATTAGTAACAACTTACTTAGCAATTTCATGAGAAAAGGAACTATCAAAATTTATAAGTGCTGCCAATGGATGAATTATTTTCTGAAGACGTGTCGATTTCTATCTCAAATAGCAAGTAAGACCGTATAATAAAGGTTCCTTTCACCACTAGGTGGATTAAATCAGGTTTTTTTTATTTTACTTTAGTCAAAATTTAAATGCTACCAGACGATAAAGCATTCAATTTCAAAAAACTCTTCCAAAGGTTTGATAAACTTAAAACCAAGTTTTCCTAGTAAAAAATCTAGCGCGCACGTTTTCTTTGGTTTTCGGCTATTGTGCGCGCGAGTAACTGTGTTACTAAAGTTAGCGCGAGTGTTCGAGGGTTAATATCTTTTGACCGGAAAAACCAATTCTTGTGAAATTTTGCATATATATTCGTAGTGTCAAAACCGCTCATTTGACATTTAAGTAATTGAAATTAGGCAAATTAACTTGGTTAAAATCATTATAAATTATTGTTAATTTTGGTGTGGTGTATACGGTTGCTCATAACTTTCAAACTAAACGTCCAATCAAAAAACCATTCAATAATGATCTATCTGGCTATATTACCTTTCAAATGAAACTAATAGCGCATAAATCGGTTTGGCCATCTCTGAGAAACAGGCGATCATTTGGACCTTGTCAAAACTGGTTTTTTAAACGTAACTTTTAAACTGCATATTTGTTTTCGATGAAACTTGGTAGAAAGTTTGGCGATGGCAATAGCTTTCATTTGGTACTAAGCTCATTAAAATTGGTTGTGTAGTTCCGGAAAAAAACCGTGTCACGTAGTTTTCACATTTTTGCCTATAACTTTTAAACGAAACGTCGTACCACGAAACAACTGAATGATGATATACTAGGTATAAATACCTTTCAAACAAAAGTAATAGCGGATGAATCGGTTTAGCCATCTCCGAGAAACAGGCGATAGAAAATGATCTGCACACACATACATACACACACACACACAGACATTGCTCAATTCGTCGAACCCTATCGATTGGTATATGACACTTGGCCCTCCGAGCCTTGGTTCTATTTCACGTTTTTCGACCAATTTCTAAACTTTTGTTATATAGTATAACAAAGGTAAAAACCAAAATTTTGCGAAAAAAAAAACTTTGTGAATTTCAACACTACGCGAAAAAATAGACGTTTTGAGCACCTCCGCGTGAATTCCGAAATTCGCGTAAAAAACCGCGTGAATTCCGAAATTCGCGTAAAAAACCGCGTTAATTCCAAAATTCGCGGAAAAATACCAAAATTGCGCGTAAAAAACTTTGGATTTCAACACTTCACGAAAAAATACACGTTTTGAGCACATCCGCGTAAATTCCAAAAATCGCGTAAAAAACCGCGTAAAAAACCCGCGTAATTTCCCAAATTCGCGTAAAAAACCGCGTAGATTCCGAAATTCGCGTGAAAATAATCGCGTAAAAAACCGCGTAAAAAGCGACTTCAGTGTACTTAGACTTTGACTTTGACTTTGACTTTGACTTTGACTTTGACTTTGATTTTGACTTTGACTTTGACTTTGACTTTGACTTTGACTTTGACTTTGACTTTGACTTTGACTTTGACTTTGACTTTGACTTTGACTTTGACTTTGACTTTGACTTTGACTTTGACTTTGACTTTGACTTTGACGTTGACTTTGACTTTGACTTTGACTTTGACTTTGACTTTGACTTTGACTTTGATTTTGACTTTGACTTTGACTTTGACTTTGACTTTGACTTTGACTTTGACTTTGACTTTGACTTTGACTTTGACTTTGACTTTGACTTTGACTTTGACTTTGACTTTGACTTTGACTTTGACTTTGACTTTGACTTTGACTTTGACTTTGACTTTGACTTTGACTTTGACTTTGACTTTGACTTTGACTTTGACTTTGACTTTGACTTTGACTTTGACTTTGACTTTGACTTAAACTTTGATTTTGACTTCAACTGCGACTTAAACTCGTACTTGAAGTTGGCTTAGGCCTGAGTTCGGGCTAATTTTTGAGTTAAGATTTTGAGTTTAACTTTAACTTCAACTTGGATTATGTTTTGGACTTGGTCTTAAACGTTGACATAGCCTACGTTATACGATGGCTGCTACCTCCATCGCATCGGATGCCTTTATTTCAGCAAAAATATCCAAGCAGGATTACCGTTGGTGAGGTATAGAAGTAACAGCTAACGACCAGACCTTTTCGGTCTACATCAGGGCCCGGCATCGTCGAAACAAATAAATGAAACTGACTTTCACTTACCTTCGCTTCATACATGAAGTAACTTGCTTCATTTGTTGAACAGAACGTTTCAAGCGAGCTTCAGTTGAAGTTGGTGGCTGTTTCAATTGACGACGCCAGAAAGTCAGGCACGATTTGTCGACATTGACTAGGTTAACTTTAATATGCGTTGCATTGTAGGAAATGTTACTCAAATTCAAATTATTTCCATTCAAAGTTGCTGGCCTTCCTCTGAATATTTGATAGAAAAGTACAAATGAAAAGTTGAAACCGATCGTCATGATGAAGTGAAACCCGTTTCGCTGAGCTGACTGAAGCCAGTATGAAACTGAAGCGATGCTGCTTCTGTTGGAACCGAGGCTTCATTCTTGACTGACGCTATGCAATTGAAGGTGACGTTGTCGGGCCCTGGTCTATATTCACAACCACTCTTACCGGAATGTCCCCTTTATAATTATGATAATTTGTTTCCATATCAACACATACTACGTTTATGATTAAAGATCTGCCTTGAAACTTGGAAATTGTGGGGAAAACGGGAGGTCCCCCAGTACCGGACACCTAAGTATTATGACATATACACATAAAATCAAGACTTAGCAAAACTTCACTTTTTATTCACTGAAACAGCAATTTAGAAGAAAATTTTCCAATTAAAATAGGATACACGTGCTTTCATCACTAGTGAACTATTTTAGAAGCCAAATGAGAAATCAATAAAAATGAAAAAGTGTGTCTCCCACTACCGGGCACTTACCAAAACCAATTCAGGATTTCTATTTCTGGATTATCTATTTCTGTATTTTTATGGAGCATTCTCCTCCTTTCGTTGAAAAGCTCCACTCTGACGAATACGGAGACATTCCCAACCAGCAATAAATTTGAAATGACTGTTACAGCGTGCGACGAATGGGAGAGTGAGTGTTATGTCTGTTTGTCTGTGTTTATGGTAAAATGAACTATGGAGCTTGGAAAATATTTAATGAAAAATATTTTACGCATGGAAAATGAAATTTTATCCGACCGAATATTGCTGTAATGCTGATTCGAAGATTAGCTGAAACATAATAATTCGATCGGCGTTAGACAAAAACAAACAAAAGTCCGCTTTAGTGAAAGATTCTGACAAATAAAATCCCAACATGCTAATTTTTTATATTTTTTGTTGAACTAATTTCATACAGCTACTAAGGTTTGAATTAAGAAAGTCAGAAATATCCGGCGTTGGGGGACTTCCCTCTATGGATATTTTATAACTTAAATTCGTGAACGTGAGTGAAGTTATAAATATGCACGGCGACTAACTCAAACAATAAAACCTATGGATACTTGTCAAATCTAGGTTAACATAAATTTGCACTACATTTATGAATCGAAATGCGATCTTTTTCCATGCGAATCAACTTCTAGAAACATTTCTGATCGATTGATGTAAAAAATTTTGTTATTTCGTTAAGACACAAAACAGTTTTGAATGTTCAAAAACTGACACTTTTAGTTTTTCATTTACACCCTTACCTACCTGTAAGTCGTGGCCCTACGTCAATTTTGAGAATTCGGGTGTGAATTAACGAATGATTGTTGATGAGAGAAGCCTAATGAAAATATTTTTCTCGAATAAAATTGATGATTTTAAAACGAAAATGTAATTAATGAATAAAAATCAGCATATTTCAGATATTTATTCAAATTAGAAAAAGTTACGCAGAAATCAATTGTTTTCAGTCGATTCTGCGTTAAACAGTTGCACAGCTTAAGTTCTCTCAAATGCGAAAAATAAAATTGCTTTTATTTAAATAATTCAAATTTGCACAAAGCGCCACATTTTTTGCATTCATTAAGGATTTATAAACGAAAGTTATGGAAATTAAACGAAAGGGTACTTATTTTTAGAATCATACAACCAAGCAAATAAAGATGAATTGTATGAAATAAGAAAAAAGTAAGTTCGAGATTTTTTTTAATAATAAGTAGGAACACAGAACTGCCAAACTGATAATATTACTTTCAACAAGTGAATGAATCGTATTATTAAAAAACGATTTGTTCGATTTCCTCAAATAGGACGGTCGTTAAAGGTCGGGTTTGATCGAAATCTTACCGGTTTGACTGGATTTAAACATGGGCATCACACTTAATAAAATTGACATGCTTCATGTCCTCTGGTTTCGATCGGCTGAATGATTGAAGAAGCTTTTTATTAGCTCAGCCGTTGTCTATCTCTTTCCTTCGCTCCGCAGTCAGGACTAAATTCGTCGACATACAGGTACAACGAAATCACATCACAGCATCACCGAGTTCAATTTATCTTGTCCGCGTCTAATCTCCGGCTCGGTTCTGCTTTAGTGGAACCCTTTTTAACCCTTCCCCGTGCTGAACCCCTGCCCGACCTGTTGCCGAATTCCTTTTCGGCGTCGTCTTTGTAGTGTCGATAAATGGAGTCCTGTGTTAATGATTTATTTGCTCTGAACGGGGGACAAAAACGCGTTAATGCCTCTTATCGTAGTGCATCCTGATTCGAAAGGAATGAGAAAAATAGCCACTGTCAACCAGAGAATGTTGGTAGGTTGCGTACAGGTGTCACGTCTGCAATTCCTCAATTGCATTAGCTAATCATGATTATATTTTACTCAATACTGGTTTGTATTAGTATGCTTGGCTTAGTATATTAGAATCACATAGAGTTACTGGTGTCGAAGCCATAGAAGCTACGTCAAAAACAAAATATTGTTTGAAAAAAATATTCTCTTTATGAAAATCTATCCTCAAGAAAGCAAGAAGAATGTAGTTAATACATATCTAAAAACAGGAGGAAATAAGCAGTCATTAACTTTTCGAGTTTCGGAAGCAGCTTTTGGTCACAAAACAAAAGCTCTGTTTTTAGGAATGTATTCACTGCATTCTTCTTGCCAATCTGAACACAGAGAATATATTTTCAAGTACCCTGATGGAAATATTTTCAATGTAACAATGTTCAAACGATAACGGCCAACGATGTATAAACTTCGCAGCTTCCCGAGGCCTGGTGATCCGAAGCACCTTTTTCCCGCGCAAGGATATCCACAAAGCCACCTGGAGGTCACCTGACCAACGTACAATGAACCAAATTGACCACGGTCTCATAGAGGGCCGGTTTTTCTCTAACATCACGAACGTACGCTCCCGTCGGGGTGCGGATATTGATTCTAACCATTACCTAGTAGCATTACATGTGCGCTCAAAGCTGTCCACCGTATATCGGACACGTCAAAGCCGCCCTCCTCGGCTGAACATCAGGCAGCTAGATAACCCACAAGCTGCCGAGAACTACGCGCGAGTACTCAATGTGGTACTGCCTTCTTCCGAGGAGTTAGGTGCTTCAAACCTCGAAGACGGTTGGGGCAGAATACGCTCGGCCATCGGAGGCACTAGGTATTGAGCCTCGGAGTACACAAAATGATTGGTTTGATGGGGAATGCCAACAAGCGGTTGAGGAGAAAAAAAGTGCTTGTGAAAATTATCTAAGTATTGCCACTAGAGAGAACCTGGCCAAATACCGACGAGCTAGGAACCAGTTGACCACGATCCTGAGGAGAAAAAGCGCCAAAAGGAGTACAGAGATCGTGAAGAATTAGAGCAACTATTCCGAGCTAATGACACGCACAAGTTTTATGAGAAGGTGAACCAAACTCGGAAGGGTTACACACCGAAACCTGACATGTGTAGGGACGAGGGAGGGAATCTAATTACAAACGAGCGCGAGGTGGTCGACAGGTGGAAGCAGTTCTTCGATGAACACCTCAATGGCAGTCGCAGAAGGAGGCGGAACGGAAATTAACCTAAGAGCGCCCATGGAAAACAGTAATGTCCTAACACCTGATTTCCAAAAAGTCAAACGAGAAATCAGGCTGCTGAAGACCAATAAAGCCGCTGGGAAGGACCGCTCACCGGCAGAGCTTTATAAACATGGCGGAGAAACGCTAGCAAAGGCTCTACACGGGGTTATTTCGAGGATTTGGGAGGAGGGAAAGCTTCCGGAGGAATGGATGGAAGGAGTGGTTTGTCCCATCTACAAAAAGGGTGATCGGCTAGACTGCTGCTGGTATTACGCTGGTAAACGCCGCCTACAAGGTACTCTCCCAGATCCTGTTACGCCGGCTGTCACCGATAGCATAAGGTTTCGTAGGGAATTATCAGGCGGGTTTCATGGGGGCTCGCGCAACCACGGACCAAATTTTTACTATCCGATAGATCTTGCAGAAATGTCGGGAGTACAACGTGCCCACGCATCATATCTTTATTGAATTCAAAGCAGCATACGATACAGTCGATCGAGACAAGCTATGGCAAATAATGCACGAATACAGTTTTCCGGACAAACTGACGCGACTGATCAGAGCTACATTGGATCGAGTGATGTGTTTCGTACGCATCTCTGGGACACTCTCGAGTCCCTTCGAGACGCGACGAGGGTTGAGACAAGGTGACGGTCTATCCTGCATGCTGTTCAACATCGCTCTTGAGGGGGTGATCTGACGAGCGGGCATCGAAACGAGAGGCATGATTTTTTCCAAGAGTAGCCAACTTCTAGGCTTTGCAGATGACTTCGATATCATTGCCAGGAACTTTGCGACGGCGGAGGCAATCTACGCCAGACTGAAAGCGGAGTCTAGGAGAATTGGGCTAAAAATCAATGCGTCGAAGACCAAATACATGAAAGGAAGAGGCTCAAAGGAAACAAACGCGCACCTCCCACGGACGGTAGCCGTTGACGGCGACGAACTAGAAGTGGTAGAAGAGTTCGTGTATTTGGGATCGCTGGTGACCGCGGACAACAACACTAGTAAGTAAGCGGGAAATCGGGCCTACTTTGCCCTTCGTAAAACGCTACGTTCAGGAAGCATACGCCGCCGCACGAAACTAACAATGTACAAAACCATTATTAGATCGGTAGTTCTTTATGGACTTGAAGCCGTGACGCTGCTTTCGGAGGACATACGCGCCGTTGCCGTGTTTGAGCGGAAAGTGCTGGGGACGATATTTGGCGGAGTACAAACTGAAAGCGGAGAGTGGCGGAGGCGTGTGAATCACGAGCTACAGGCACTGCTTGGGGAGCCTCCCATCGTACATCTAGCGAAAGTTAGCAGGCTACGGTGGGCCGGACACGTCGTAAGGATGCCGGACGACAGTGTGACGAAAATAGTCCCCTTCAACAACCCCACCGGCACCAGGAACAGGGGGCCCAACGTGCAGGATGGCTCGACAAGGTCGAAAGCGATTTGCGACTTCTGAGACGACTAGGAAATTGGCGACGAGTGGCCCAAGACCGAGTTGAATGGAGACGAGTGCTTGAAACAGCACGAGCCACCCAGGCTCTATACTGCTGAAGAAGAGGAAGAAGATTTTCAATGTGAGCGCTCTGGTCCATAGGGCCTGTTTTGTTTCATGTACTACTAGACTAGATAGATATTTGTTGCTATACCCGAAAGCCGTCCTGAGACAAACGAATCAATTTGGCAATTACATCGAAAACGTTATCATATAATGGTAATTACGCGCGCGATGTTCCTAGGTAACCGATTTCACGAATCTAATGCTTCGTTTAAAACGTTTCCAGTACGTCCTGGTTTGTAAACACGTAATTGTTAAGTGTGCCCAAGTTAATTCAATGTCCTTCAAAAACGGAAAAATGCAACGAGCGAGGCACGAAAGCGATCGATGCTAAACTGCTATACGAAACGACACTCGGTATGTAATCACCAGTTATATGAGACTAACCTGAATATTCAAAAATTTTCTTATAAAGCCATAACTTCGAAAATTAAGACATATAATATACCTTTATTTTATAAATTGAATATAATGGTATATGACCATAAATTGTTAATTTATATCGAAAAATAATATGCACATGCAAGATTTACGGAACCACCTGACAAATTTGAATTTATTATACCTGGGCATGATGAAACGAGCCAATATGATCCCTAAGTTGATAACCATTTCCTCTTATCTTGCAGAGATATAGCGCCCACACGCTTATCTGCAACCTTGCTTTATAGTACAGCCACAAAAATCCATAAATAGTATCACATGTATTATTATTTGCATTGTTGTTACCTAAAACCTGCCTCTAAAAGTCATGCAGAATTTATCTAACTCAGTCACATACAGCCACGTAAATTAAACGAAATTAAAAATTTTATTGTTTCGCAAATGAAATCAAACATTTTCAAAACAGGGTATTCTATTTGACATTTGAAAATTCCATGTTTTCTGCTATTTTCTTCCTTAATTCACCCCTGAGTATGCAAAGCAGATCAATGGTGTTTCGTAACGAAAGAAATCATACCGAAGAGCGAGTATGCTGCCTCTTTTCTGGGGCTCACTCGATGAATGTATCACATTGAACCCTTTCCCTGCATAAATATTGTTTTTTTTTTTCGCAAAAGAGAAACTTTCAAACAAGCTGCGTGTACAACGGAAACCACTTTATAGTTGCAGCAGAATGAGAAAGAAGAAGCTGGCGTTCGACTCTTCCCAGCTAGCGCTATTCTGAGAAATTGGTTCCGCGTATCTTTTCGGTTACCTGCGCGGCGGGCTGATCTTCTATACCCTCGTACTTTAGGTAGACTGAATGGGTTTTGCAGGGTCGTTTTGCCTCGCGTATATTTTGATACGACTGACGACGCTACAGGTGTTTCCCAAGTGAGCAAGGTATAAGTCATATGTATGATTGTGATCAGTTGCGTGTTTTACAGTCTTTGAACCGCAGGGCTGCGCCGGGTTCTTCCCAGCGAGCTTTGTCAGTGTTCTACTCTTTGGATTAATGGATGCACAAGAAATTTATAGTCGCAAGATAAGTTTGTAATGAATAAAGCAAACATGTGAATGGAAGGAGGCTAATTTTTATCGATTTTTCGTTCTGCTTACACACGTAATATTGTTCTCGTTGTAAAAAAAACACTCAATCCCTCTGATTGTTTTTATTTATTCTTAAACCACTGACCTTCAACGTTCCAGTATGTCTCTCCGTCTGGATCTGTTTGATACCAAACGGAAACGGAAACGGTTACGGAAACCGTTTTCTTTAACAAATGCACAAGAGTTAAAGAGGCATTCTCTATCATTTTTATAGCGCGTTTGGATTGAACAACGCATGGTAAGCTATATTTTGAATGTGTCATAATAGTTTCGCATTTTCTGGTGTTTAATTTTGTTGTTTATTGAGTCTGAAGTTATTTCTGATAAGCTAACTCTTTTAATTTCTTCTATATGTTGATTCCCTAAAGCAATTGAAATTTTCAATGCTGTTCTTTTCCTTCTAAACTAAATAAGAATACTTTTTTATGTTTACGTCTAATGGTCAGCTCTTACGTTATATATGTGCAATTGATATATGTATTAAATACTGAAATACCATACGAGAAAAAAAAACAAATTTATGTATTATAAACGAAAACATAATCTGTGGCGAGGCGCACGACTATTTTGCTGTTTATTGTTAATGAACAATATAATGCTTTAAACCGCAAAATAGTCGTGCTCCTAGCCACACATTATGTTTTTGTTCAAAGTGGCAAAGGCGCAATACAGTCCCCACTTGGACTCTGCCAAAATCCTGATACTTATTTATGTGTCCGCCGGTCCGGCAGAACAAAGGGATGAAATCAGATCATCTCCACTGCTGACAGTTACCCGCCATGGCTTTTACCTGTCGCCAGGACAGCCCGGATGTCATTGGCTAAGCTGCGTCGCCATGAGCCTCTGGGTCTGACTCTTCTACGCTGTCCTTGTGGATTCCAGTCGAGTGCTCCCATGCAGACCTCGTTCGCTCCTTTCCTCAAGATGTGTTCGATCCACTTCAATCTGTGGCTTTCTGTGGCTATCGGCCGTTGATGACACCGACGATGGAGTTCCTCATTGGATATCCAGTTGTCAGGCTACCAGGCACGAATGATATATCGCAGGCACCGGTTAATGAATACCTGCAGTTTTTGCGTTGTCTCCGCTGAGACGCATCACGTTTTGCAGGCATACAGCAGAACGGATTTAACGTTTGAATTAAAGATTCGGGTTTTCGTACGTAGAGTGATCTGGTTTGAGCGCCAAATGTTTCACAGACCTATAAAGGTACCCCTGGCCTTCCTGATCCGTGTGGCTATATCAGTCTTGGTAACACCATCGGGCGTTGTCTGGCTACCAAGATATTGAAAGGCCTGCTCAACTTGTTGTCCCTCTACTGTGAAGTTGGTGGAATTATCAGTGTTCACTACCATAGACTTAGTTTTTGCTACATTGATCGTGAGACCTGCTTCCTGGGAGCTCTCGGAGAGGTCATCTAACTTGCTCTAAATATCGTTTCGGTGTTGTGTGAGCAAGACAATGTCGTCGGCTAGGGCGAGGTCATTTAGCTGCTCCATCATTAGTGGATTCCAAGGCAATCCTCGATTTGGTCTATTGTCAATTGCTCCAACTAATATCTCATCCATAACGATGAAAAACAGAAGCGGTGATAAAATGCCCTGTCGCACGCTAGCACTAACCCTTTTAGGGTCGGACCAGACGCCGTCGTGCAAAACATTGCACGAGAACGCCTCGTACTGAGCCTCGAGTCAACGAACACCAGCAGAAGAGTATCCTGGAATTCGTTGATCTGCTCCAATATAATGCAGAGCGTTGTGATATATTCTACACATGATCGGCCAGCGGAATCCAGCTTGCTGCCGCCGGTGAGCAGCGTCGATTTTCTCCTGGATCCGGTTGAGGTTTACCTTACAGAGTACTTTGAGAGTAATACAGAGCAACGTGATGCCACGCCAGTTATCGTATTCAGTTAGGTCTCCTTTCTTAGGGACTTTGACCAATATGCCCTACATCCAGTCTACCGGAAAAGTTGCGGTTTCCCATATATTTCTGAAAAGCTGATGCATCATCTGGGCTGACAAACATGGGTCAGCTTTGAGCATTTCGGCTGAAAAGTCTATCCCTGGCGCTCTATTGGATTTCATACTCTTGATCGCTGCTACAATTTCATCCAGCGATAGCGTCTCCGAGTTGACGCGATTAATTCGACGAACTGTAGGCGTCATACGCTGCTGGTTTTGTTGATCTCTGACATTTGAAACTCGGAAGAGTAGTTCAAAATGTTCAGTCCATCGCTTAAGCTGTTCTGTACGGTCAGTCAGTAGCTGACCAGCTCTGTCCTTTAGCAGCATCTTTAAATTCATCCTGGCACCACTAAGGCGGCAAGAAATATCGTACAACACACGGATATCACCATTGACGACGGCGGTCCTTGTTCGGCTAGGGAGTTAGTCCAGGCTCTCTTGTCCCGTCTACAAGCACGTTTAACAGCCCTCTCCAGTTCAGTGTATCGTTGACGGGCAGCTGTCTTAGCCGATTTGGTTCGCGCACGCTCAATGCCGACTTTCGCCTCTCTCCGTTCGTCGATCTTGCTCCAAGCTTCATCCGAAATCCACTCTCTCCGCCCGCTGCGTGCTTTGCTGAAGGTTTCATCACTTGTCGTTTCATCACCGGCATCAAGGTCCATTGATCCTGAAATCCTGATAATGCTCTGGACTTAATACAGTACAGGGTGTGGCAGAAAAAAGCGAAAACTTATGGTATTTCTTTCAAATTTCACTTTTTACAGCAATTGTCAACATTTTCCAATTTTTCACTGCACTCACATTGATTCATGTTCACTTTAAAACAAATTTGCTCGATGTGTCCTCCATTTTTATCAATGGCATGCTCAAGACGACATCGGAAGCTAAAACAAGTCTTTCGGACATACGTAGTCCTCCGGCATCGACTGCTATTTGTAATTCTACTTTGGTTCCCGTGAGCCACAGTGGGCGTTGTTAGCCGGCATCATTAAAATCATAAGCAACAAACAACATTACAAACAATTCAAATATTGATTTCAGATAATCACCGCCACCGCAATGTTAGTTCGATTTAATCGACGTTTTTCGACGAAATAAGTATGAAGATTTTTAAATACCAGCTACCAGGAGTAACTGGTCTTTAAAAATCTTCGTACTTATTTCGCCGAAAAACGTTAATCAACGTTCGATCGAACGATCGTACAAACAATTCAAATAGGAATTATCTGCAAAGCTCAGGCGACGATAACGAACTTCGGATTGAAAACTCGGAACACGGAAGTGTTCTTCTGAATTACCTAGAATGTACCCGCGTTCCTACTGAAGAAGTGAAGAGCCGCAAGTTTCACATCGTAGCGGTGCAGGAGGTATGTTGGAAGGAGACGATAATACCTACGTACAGAAAAGGTCATACCATACTATCAGTAGAGCTGCTGCTATGACCGATTCTTCAAGACCAGTAACAACAATGTGACGGCCTCCACTTTAGAAGCACCGATGATGACAAAGACGAACTTTACACACAGTTGGAATGCGAATAAGACCGCTCCCCAAGATATAATGTCAAGGTTATCATTGAGGTCACTATAATGAGCACCTGTACGGTGCGGAGACGGAATACCAAAATAGCAGGGGGAACGACTACATCAGTACGGCGGACGATGGTGATGTGCCGACTTCCATAATAAGTTAAGTGATCGAAGCCATCAAATAGCTCAAGAACAACAAGACAGCTGGTGAAGATGGCATCAGGCGGTGCTTAATGAGATGGGCCCGGATATGTTGGCTACCTGTCTGCACTAGCTGATAGTCAGGATCTGGGAAACAAAGGTAACGGAGGAGTGCAGCAGGGAGTAACATGCCCAATATACAAAAAGGTCGACAAGTTGGAAGTAACAAGTGATCACCATTCTCAACCCCGAAGTTGTGAAACCGGTTTTGTGGACGGGCGATGACAAAAAACAAAGATCCGCTAAAAGTGTTGCGAATACCAAGTCCTTCCGCATTCATGAATTTCAAGACCGCATACGATACTATTGACTACGAAGAGTTATGGAAAATTATGGACGTCCCGCGAACTGACAAGACTGATTAAGGCCACGATGAATGGTGTATACTATTATGTGAGGATAAGGGATGCGTTATCCAACTCGTTTGAGACACCTAGGGGACTTGGATAAGGCGATGTATTCCCAAGAAGGTTTTGTGAAACGTGCGAGTTTAATATGCTAATTTTTTTTGTTTCGCTGATGACATGAACATTGTCGGAGGACGTTCAAGGCGGTTGGTGTGTAGTATGCCAAGCTGAAATGTGAAGCAGTAAAGGTTGGATTAGTGGTGAATACGTCTGAAACCGAGCAATTGCTAGCTGAGGGAACTGAGCGTGATCGAGCTTGCAAGTCAATAGTATGGTAGTCAACGGGGCGCGTACGAGGTGGTTGATAAATTTGTATACCTCGGGTCGTTAATGACGTCGGATAACAAATGTAGCAGAGAAATACGCAGACGTGTTTTTGCCGGAAGTCGTGCTTACTACCGACTCCCCAAGACTCTAAGGTCTGGTGAGCTTCACCCCCGTAGTTCTCTATGGGCACGAAACGTGAAGAATGCTCGACGGGGACTTGAAAGCACTGGCCGTTTCTGAATGTCGAGCACTTAGGACCATCTTTGGTGGTGTATGCAGCTCTTCGGCGAACCCAGTAACCAGAAAGTTGTTAAAGCTGGAAGAATACAGTGGGCGGGACATGGGGGGGCCCTGTACCCGCAAGGTTACCGAGTCTGCCTTGACAAGCGAGTGGTCGTGGGTTCGAATCTTAGTAGAATCAGGCCATTCGATGTTAAGTGACTATAGCATGGGTTTATTCTCAGACCCCACGATATCCTTCCTACTGCATTCCGCATTTACTAACAATGAAGCCTCTAGCTAGAGCAAGTTATAAGAGTAGTACTTGCTGGAGGTGCGAATGAAGCCTCTTGTTCAAGGGCAAGTTATAACTTGTTCCACTACCTGGTTCTAGGAACGAGATTGGTAATGCAAAAGTAGTTAGGAACACATACACATATGCACACACCCTCACTTTATACTAAACTCTGCTTTACCGACCATGTTAAAGCCTCTAGTCGGGGCTGGTTATAAGAATGATACTTGCTCGCGGTGCGAATGAAGCTTCTTGTCCAAGGACAAATTATAACTAGTCTCCGCACTTCCTGGCTCTAGAGCTAGAGTGGTTGAAAAGTAGGACGAAGCGTAGAAGGCAAAAAGGGGTGAAAACACCGACACTTTAAGCACGGCTAATAAGCAATTCGCTCACTCCATAGCGATACTGCAAAAATAACGAAGTGCAGAACAACGCCTGGATGATATCACAATAGATCAAAATGCTGGTCGTAGTGATAATATCCATACAAGAAAAAAATGGGTGGGACATGTTGTAAGAATGCCGGACAACAACCCCGCAAAAATGATGTTCGCCTCGTATCCGGTTGGTGCTAGGCGCAGAGGTGCGCGTGTTCGATAGATGAACCAAGTGGAGCAAGACCTGGAAAGTGTGGGACATTGAGAAATTGGAGTCAGAGAGCCATGGACAGAGCTTGTTGGCGGAACATTGTGATGTAGGTGCAATCCTAGAGTACATCGCACCAGGATAAGATAAGCATCGGGGACTACAATGTTCAATTCAGTCAGAAAGAGCAATCCAAATTGTTGTTGACAGTTTAGCGCAGACCTCCAGCTCTTCCAGCATAACATCCACGATTATTGGTACACCTATAGATCACTCAACCAAATGGAATCACAAATTCCAGCTGCACGGATGGAAGAGGACATGCTATACCCTAGTGAAGTTAAATGTACTGGTCAGCTTCGCCAGGGATGACTGTAATTAGAGACAGTACTGGCATTGAGGAGCAAAATGGGTGAAGTAAAGCTAGAGCCCGGGCGATATCACAATAGATACTGGTCGCAGTGATGAGGCCATACAGAAAAAATACCTTAGGTACAATATGAGTTTTATTGCACTGTTATAACGGTTTCCATGACCAGTTTTGTTCACAAAAACCATCATAAGGGTGTAATAAAATTCTCAATGCTACTTGGATATAAAGCCTCTCCAGTGATAATGGAGAACACTTTAGGCCGATTCGTCGTAGTTTGATGACGAGCGTAGCAGATATTAGATCAAAAGAACATTACACAGGTATTAATGCTTTGCAGAGCCACCTATTAGAATGTAGTGCGATAGAAATAGAAGCGAAGGCCGCAAATCTAACTGTTCCAGGGGAAGTGCGAAGAACTGCTCCATTCTTGTGAAAAACAGAGGTTCTATCAACAGTGTATCGCGCAAGAACTTTATGCCACGCGCGACTTTATGTGTAAAAATGAGGATGGAGATGACGATCGTGTCGTAATCGAAAAGCGAAAGCTACGTCGAGTTCAAAGCCCTACACATTATTTGTTTATTGATAAATTGCGATGGTTTATATCGATAGAAGCAATGGGAGATTATGGACGAAAATATTTTCCACATTGCGCTAAAAGGTGTTATAAAACGAGCGACGATCAAATCGTAGGTCCAATTTTTAACAAATTCGTTCAGTCGATTTACTGTGCCGATGATATAACTGCTTGGTCCCTTAGCTTTGTAAAGGATAACGAACTACAAACTTGGTAATTGTTGTATCAATGACCATTCCTTACCTCTTCACGTCTTGTCACACTCACTCTGGGGATGTTATAAAACACCTTTGATTCCGTTACTTTCTTGTAGCATTCAGCCCGTCTATTAGAAAAACTATCATTATAAAAAATTTACTAACGGCTGACTTCATTATAAAACATGAGGTTGATCTATGTTTAAACAGCATAATGATAGGTAAAAGCTTTTGAAGAGCAATTTATTTTTACGTTTACGCCAAATTACGTTTGTCCTTACTAAAAATAAGTTGATAAATTTCCCTGCAGCTAGTTTTTCCACCAGCATTCCAGCAAAGTAATTAGTAGAGTTGCGTTGTTTCAGTTAGGCAGAAATATAATGCCATAATCAAATCATAATGAGTTCATACTAATCGAAATTACTAAATTTTATAATAAACGTATGCAATACCGATTTATAATGTCTTTGTCTAAATGTCCAGTAACTATCGTGGAATAATTCTATCAATCGTTCAGAATTTGGCAATTCCCTGAACGGTTAAACAGAACTTCAATTGCAGCTACAAAATCAACGCCCTTTAAACTGACTGGCAAAAATCAATGAATATAAAAATCAATAAATTTAATCCCATTGTGTATGCTTTTCTGTCTCGCACGCCCGCAGCCAAAACCCAAGCAAAATATTTCGGTCGCATCAAACGCATTTCACTTTTTGACAAGCAACTTGCCACATGGCGTCCCAAACCGAGCCAGTCTCCGCAATGCTTCGTCAACGAGTGGAATTTGTCAACCGCCAGCTAGGCACTTCCTCGTCCTGTATTCGCTATTATAACAGACACAATACTATTCATTCACAAATCCTCTCGACTGGTGCGTTACTATCGCAACGGGAGGGCTTACGGTGGGCCGAGTTTGGATCCCTTTCCCCTGCTTTCCTTGGGGAGAAATCTACCGTGACATTGCAAATTCAGTACCATGCTGACTTGAAATATAGTAAGCTTGAGCTTTGAAACAGGCTGCTACAGCTTTTGTTACCTTCTCAGTGTTGGTAAAAGCTTTTTCCGACGAGTTGAGAGCTTTTCCTCTTCATTTATTCAGAAGCTAAGTGGGTCCCATCGCGCAGTTCACTATTTGTTGGGGAACCGTCGCTGTTTTCCCCTTCGGCGAAGTATTTGTTTTTTACTTTTTTCCGCTAGAAACTGTCATCTCTTTTTCTCCTTCAACGGAAATTTGCAGTAGTTAGTAGTGGTGGTAAGTGTACCAATTAAATGCGTGACAAGAAGAAAAAAAGTCGCGAATTCTTTCTAATGCCCGCAGCGCCTTCCAATTGTTAGTGCTGAACGAAAGAGTTACTCAGTTGGGGCGAGCTCCTCGATGGAAGCAAGTAGTTTTGGATCTCATAACAGATCCCGCATTGCTCCAGCATAGAACAGCTCCCAACGATGCAAAAGTAACAATCGCTGGCTCAGGACATCCTGGGAACTTTTGACGTGAAATCTAAGTAATTGTGTTAAAAACATTTAATCAGAATCTGAAGCACTCACTTCCATTTTCAATCATGCAAAATATGCCGTCCGATGGATTATTATATATATGGATATAAAATAGTTTTGAAGTTTGTGATTAGATGCGTTTATAATTTAAGTAGACTATAATACAAATAGTGAATGTCAGTTGATTACAACCATACTCATGCAAACAGCATTCAACTAAAATCAAGTTTCAATGCATCCTGCCCGACAAATGGAATATTTACAAATCACTTTCTCATAACTCTATGTTGTTATCTACCAAACATTTTCTGTTGTATATATCATGTTAGTAATAGATTAGCTGCAGAACCGAAAAATTTTGTACACCAACTTTTTTGTTATCTTGCGCTAGTACCTATAAGTTATGTGTCTGTATTAAAAACCAAGCAACGGAATGTTCTTTTTTTAACATAAACTAACCAGCTTGCTAGCTTATTGGGTGGTAGGTGCTCAAACGTATTTTGGATATACATTTGACTTGGGTTGATGTAGATGTAGATACTAACATCTTTGAACTACAAACAACATTTTTAAATTGATGTAGAATAGTTAGTACGATAATTGATTTTGAAGATAATTTTACCTCTGTCGCTTCGATCTCGGCTTTCGTCCCAGCTGCTTTCGGTTCCAAGGATGACTTTGAAAGAAGATGATAATAAATTTCGTCATCATACAGCCAAATACGGTAACTCGTTCTTTGTCAGAGGTGTGGCCCAATGGAATAGCCTACCTAATAATGTAACTATTAAGTTGAGTGCAGCCACATTGAAGAAAAGATTGAACATTTTACGTAATTAAATATATTACCTGTTATTGATAATTTAGTATTAATCGAATATTGAATTGGGTTTTTTATTTATGTGACACTTCAGTGTTTATCATTGTAACCGATAAAAAGACATTCGTCTTACAGTTACGCGATGCAAAATAAATAACAAATTTTATGAATTTCCGTCATTTTAGCTGAGTTTTTCATGCCATTAAAATTCAGGCAATACATCAGAACTTCAGCATTCTGTTTGAAATCGGAAGAAGCTTTACGTATGTAAAGGGATGATTATGCCATTTAGCAAAACTGCGGCAACATACACGAACCAACCACAGCTTTTATCGTGATGGGCGTAATGCAGAATCAGATGACCGGGTGGTTGTCGATCAACTCCCGAATGTGCAGAGTAAGAATTAATCCTCTGTTGCCCACGGCCGCCTTTTGGCGGGTTAGAGGTACTTCTCTTTAAATCCCTATAAATCCCTGAGAGATCATTTTTATGCATGAATATTTACTCATACCTTCAAATTATAGTCTAGTTTATCCATTTAAATACTTTGTTTGATATATTACGTTAATTTGAAGCATTTATCTCGTGCGAAAGTTGAAAAAATTCGAGAAAATTTAGAAAAAACTTGAGCACTAAAGAGTTAAGGGCCTCGGCTTGGAAGTGCCGATGATGAGCCTAAGCCTAGGTGCTACATTTTGTTATCGAAATTAAACCTTCTGTTTTTATACGACAACCTTCGTAGCCAGCTGTTAGAGTACACGACAATTGCGGAGCCAATGCGACGATCCTATTGACACTGACAGTCTCGCCCTGCCGAGATTCGAACATACGACGACTGGTTTGTTAGACCAGCATCATACCTTGAGGCCAACTGGGAGGGGAGCACCAATGATAACAAAGACGAATTTTACGAGCAGTTTGAGCACGAGTTTAACCGCTGCCCAAGAAATGATGTCAAAATCATCATCGGGGACTATAATGCTCGGATTAGTCAGGAGAAGGAATTTAAACCGGTAATTGGACGGTAAAGCACAAACCCGGAAACGTACGAAAACACCTGCACCTTGCTACCCTGCTACCGTGCGATGATTAGGATACGTCAAAACTATCTATTATCAACACCATACGAAATCGGAGCCGCCACCACATGATTATCGCTCGAAGCCGCGCTGCCGCAAAAATACTAGATACTGGATACAAAACCACTTGACGGATGCTGGAGTATCGTTAAAACAGCCATCAATAGAATAACGGAGAACAGGCAGTATCGTACCGAATCGACATAACGAATGGTTTGAAAACGAGTGCGAACAGATATTGGACGAGAAGAACTTAGTACGAGTACTAATACTGAGTGGAGCCACCCGTCAGACAGTGGGCCGATACAAACATCGGAGGCAGCAAGAGCGATTCTTCCTGGAGAAGCACTATCAGTAAGTTCTGCCAAAAACTCGCAACTTTATTGAATCTCGCAAGAGTTTTGTGTCGCGTGTCGAAATGAGCAAAGATAAGGATGGAGGTGTTTTGACAGATGGTGACCGTATGGTGAACGAAAGGGGAAAGCAGCGCTACAACAAACTTCTGAATAGTATGCAGGCGGGAGACCGTGATAGTCTTAATGAAGTGACTACATTGCAAGCAACGGATCTCCGTTGTCTATGTTGTAACAAGCGGCTAGCTCGGTTGGGCTTAAGACTCTAGGGTCGGCTATCACACTGCTCTTTGGGGAGGACTCACAATCAATAACTTACCTATGCAATCGACAACTCATAGATTAGATGCACATGCAAGAGAAGACAGACAAGGCTCAGTGGAGCAAGACTGCAAAAATTATACAATGCAAGAATTCACTTTAATACTTATATTTGAACTATTTCGATGACAAATCGCTGCGGCCGTCAGGAACAGATGACCGGAATGGGCGTGTGCGAAGGAGGGACAGTGTTAATCATACCTATAGGAAGTTCACAAGGGTGTCCAGAGCTAATTCAGTGTAGCGTTCGTTCTGTCCACTATGCTCGCAGATGAAGAGGGAACTCTTCGGATCAAACAGCGAAGAGCGGCCAGGCTCAACCAGTCCTCTCTGAGTTCTCTCCTCAGAAACGGTCGTTCCCTCCGACAAAAACGTGTGGCGCGACGATATCGAATGGCTCGCCGGCCACCAACACTTCCACCAGGTTTTCAATGAACTTTTTCCGGAGTTTACAACTCGAAACGATGACTAAACACGCTAACCGGGACACCGGTCGAACGATGATAACTATCGATAACTATCCCGGGAATTCCTGCCCGGTACTATGAGCGGATTGCAGCTCACCGTAGACGAAACTCCGATGAACGCTGCTACGTGGCACCTTAGTCGATTTTACAATGACACTTCAGGGGATTCCCACCAGGTATTCTAGTTGGCAGGACACTCGCCGTGGACAAAACTCTACGTTGAACGCATAGACGAATCCCTTCGTTGATCGTTGACACAAAGACTACCGTCGTCTGTCGTGTATGACGTGGTGTCCCAACTATCCGACGCACCTCGAATATATGGTTCTTTGTTCTGGGTCTATTAGGGATGGGAACTATCATTAAAAATCTTTACTGATAACTATCAGTAGTTTCAGTATGTTACTGATAACTATCAGTAAATATCTGTAATTTTACCCATCACGGCATTGTAGCAAAAAAATAGGAAATTGTAATAACTGCATTATTCATTGTAATTTTACATTGTAATTTATCAGGTGGACTTCACGGGGGCTCGCGCTACTACCGACCAGATTTTTTCCATCTTGCAGAAATGTTGAGGGTACATCGTGTCCTCGGATCACAGCTTTATTGATTTCAAAGCAACATACGATACAGTCCATCGAGACCAGCTATGGTACATAATGCACGAAAACGATTTTCCGGATAAACTGACCTGACTAATCAGAGCTACATTGGAACGAGTGGTGCGTTTCGCACGTCTCCGGAATACACTCGAGACTCGGCGAGAGTTGGGATAAGGTGACAGCTTATCCAGTATGCTGTTCAACATCACTCTTCAGGCGGTGTTCCGACCAGCGAGTATCGAAACGAGAGGCATGATTTTCATCGAGAGTAGAAGTATATGAATCACGACATACTTTCACTGCTTGAGAATCCCAGAGACTCCCATCTACATCTGACGAAATTCGGTAGGCTACGGTGGGCCGGGCACGTCGTAAGGATGCCGGAAAACAGAGCAACGACCACAGTTTTTTCAACAACCCCACCGGCACCGGAAACACGAAGACTCGACATGCAAGATGGCTTGACCAAATCGAAAGTGATTTATGACTTGAGACGACTGGGAAACTTGCGACGAATGGCCCAAGATCGAGTTGAATAGAGACGATTGCTTGAAACAGCACGAACCACCCCGGCTCTAGGCTGCTGACGACAACGACGATATATTGTGTCACTCTCATCTATCGTACACAACTACCGACCATTAACTTTAAACCAACTGATTTTTCTAACGGGACGACGTAATTGTATCAGTAAGCATCAATAACTGCGAAACCTTACTGATACTTAGTGATATTATTGCTTTGCTTACTGATAACTATCAGTAATTAATGATAGTTTTCCCATCCCTATAACACATACACGACGGAAAATACGACTGTTTCACAATAACTTTCTTCAATGCCAAAACCGGTTACTGTAGTAGATATTATCCGGCTATAGGCACACCAGGAACATCGCTAAACGATGACAACTTTTCCTGACACCGCGAGAAATGCTTATTTCCCCTTAAAATAGCATCTTCTACTATATTCACAGCTTATTTTAACTTCGTCTCGAAGCAGGCGACAACGCTTCTGCTGTGACGAAAGTCCGCGTTCAACTCCGCTTCGGATCTTTTTTCGCTGCCCTTTAGTACCTCTCACTCACTTCGCAAAAATCTCGCTCCGCCCGAGGACACAGGATGCAGTCGTACGGTAGACAGAAAAGACGGGCTTATTTACCTTATCTGCAGGCGATAAGCTGGATTCCCAAGCAACAATTTGGTCTTATTGTACGTTTATGATGACTTTTACAATCAAAATTGGTCATGCTAACCGCAATAAGAGTGTAATAAAACTCCAGTTGTTACTAGGGAGGTTAGAACTACCGAATACCGCCTACAAAGTATTTTACTAAGTCATCTTCCATCCCTCACTAACACAGTTACTATAAAGCTAATGCGGAAACGGATTATGTGACCAATTCTAATTATTAATAAGTCATGGTAACTAGAAGTACGAAAATGGTGTTGCTTGGAATCGACTGTCACCAGTAGCCAATAAATTCGTGCAAAGTTATCAGGCCGGTTGCATTGAGGATTGGTCTCAACGGACCAAATCTTTACTGTGTGGTAGATCACCTAGAGATGCCGCGAATTCCGAGTCACAACGTATCATCTGTTCATTAATTTCAAAGTTTCACATGATAGCGTAAACTGACAAGAGCCATGAGAATCCTGAACGAAAATGCCTTTCTGGCGAAGTTTACTAGAATTTTGGGTGGACTTCGACAAGGATCATTCTGCCTGCTATTCATCATTACTCTTGAAGCCGAGCGGCGTTCAAAATCCAGACAAATTAACTGCTTCTGAGGATCATCTGAGTTTGTGGAAGTTCAGTACTTCAGATTAAAATGCTAGTCAGAGAAGAGTGGGTTGAAGACCACCTAAAACAAAGTATATGTTGGTGGGCGGGATGGAGCGAGATAGGGTCCGCTTGGGTAGTACCATGGTATCGTCATGGGATGAGTTTGAGGGTGAAATTTTTTCAAAACGCTAATTAGACCGGTTGTTCTCTATAGTAATGAATGTGGACACTGCTAGAAGAGGATCTGGGAGCACTCGGTATTTTCGATCGGCGGGTATAAAAACCATTTTTGGCGACATACAAGAGAAGTGCGTATGGAAACGAAAAATGAACCACAAACTCGCGTATCTCTACGGCGAACCCAATATTCAGAAAGTACTTAACCTTTCGTTACTCGCACCAACTGTCAATCATATGCATGCAAAAACAAAACAGAATTCACTCGAATAGTAACGTCAATTGGGAAAAAAAACTTATGAAAACATTATCCACCGATTGAAAGATCTTGGTCTGCGGATGCGGAACCTTGCTGAAAACAGTAATTTTCTTTATTGCCCGAGTCCCGAGATATACCGAGATATAGTTAACGTTCCACCGGCTCTGTACAAAGTACAACAGCGCGAGTAACTGTGGGTTGAAGCTGGGTGGATACGTTTGGCAGTACATGTTGCCAGAGTACCGAAAAACAATTCTTCAAAAATTGTTTCCGCATCGAATCCGGTCGGTAGCAACGAGACAAAGAAGGACGCTGCGAACAAGGTGGTACGAACAGGTGGAGCGAAGGTCTATCTAACTCGGTCCAAGTACCCATGCAAATGAACTTATGAAAATAAATATACTGTTTAAGTACGCTAGTCTTGAATCAGAATAGTATCAATATCTGTGGAAGGTGCAAGTTTCCTCCTCTCAAACACCTAGGTAAAATTATAGCATCAAATGAGAATTACGTAAATCTGCCAAGACGTTTAGCTTTGTCAGTGTGACTTGCAATCAATCTTTTTGATATCAAAAATACTGGAAAATAATTTAGACAAACATGGAAGATTGGAAACGCTAATCTTCTCATATTGTCAATCAAACATCTCTAGTAATAGTAACTACAGACACTAAAACACTTTCTAAATGGAGCGACATGCATGTATATAGGCCAATCATGACCATCGCCTGCATGCTGCAAATTTTCAATGTGACAAGGCCGGAAGTGAAGACACAAACCACGCGTACACGGAATGCCTATATACGGCATGAGGCTTTATGCTGTGCGTGTACGGCATTTAATTGCATGCGGGCTTGGCATACACTTTTCGCTTTGATTTTGCTTTTTTGATTACTGCTCCTCAGCCAAGCAGAATTTCAGAAAGTGATATATGGGGCATTTGTAGAGCTTGTAATTATCTATAATAATGCTGAAGAAAGTGAAGTTGTATCTTTAGTATTTACGGCGCTGTAGGGCAGCAATGCCGTTGGTAGCAAAAAGAGCGCTCTTTTTGCTACCAAGTGGGTAGCAGCCTCATAGCGCCATAAATACAAAATGCACAGTAATGTTTACTTCAGCAATATTGAAGATAATAATAAATTCTACAAATGCCCCATACATCACTTTTTCAAACTTTGCTTGGCTGAGATGCAGTAATCAAAAGAGCAAAATCGAGGCGAAAAGTGTATGCCAAGCCTGATTGCATGGGACCAGATTGATTCAAAATGAAGGTCTGCACAAGTTACAGATCTAGAATCAAGAAAACCATCTCACTAAGAAAGTGACCCACCGTTTTTCAGGGCAAATATTAAGCTCAAAACAATACGGGATTCTGCTAGGCAAAATGCAGCTACTGGGTATTTCTACGGACGCCATCTGCTGGTATAGATCTTACTTGACAAAACGAAGTTTGTGCATCAAAGCAGGATCTACTGTTCTCTTAACGATCTGGAACCACTACAACAAGACAGTTGCAGGGAAGAAGTAAAAAATTCATTTTGTGCCAAAAAATTTAGTGCTTGTAGATATAATTATTTTGCTCGAAATAAAGTATGAAACGTGTTGCGTATAACGAAAGTAGTCTACTACTCTAGTATGTAATTTAAATCATTAGTTATCTCAGATGAATTAAAAAATAAGCTTAAACCTGTCGAGTTTCTATGTTACTAGTTAAAACGTTAAATCGACTTCAGTAAAAAATTTTGGGATCTCCACAAACAGGTGAAAATAACGCACGGTACTAAACATCTCCGTACTTCTTTGTACCAACAATATTTTTCAATCCCCGTTTTCGGTTCTCAGTGCGCGGACAAATTTGTCCTCAATGCAGGCCAGCTTCGCTACCTTTGCCGCCCATCGTTGATTGATGCGGCGGCAAAAAACAGTTTACTACCGGTCTTATACTACATCTATCAAACCATCCAGATGCCAACCAACCGTGTGAGAAGAGAAAACGAAAAATGCAAAAGAAGTGTATTAACTGCTTTTTTCTTCTGTGAACGTCATGTTTGAAATGATTTTCATTTATTAATTAATTAAAATTGATGCTGCAGTAAGTTTTCTCCTCCGCTCCATCTACCTCGGGTTTCTGAGCTGTTGATTTTTTTTTTGTTCTCCATTTAATTTCATCAAAACCCGGTACCACTCTTCCAGTCTCAGCTGCCAGCGTCCGTCAACGCTGATGTATATACCTTCCCATTCACGAAGGCTTGAGGTTTGTCGTACTATTTCGCATCCACGTATCCGTTTGCTGGTAGGTATCTGGCGGACGAAGGAAGCATAGTTCGTAGATGTTCCTCCCTCGCAACTTGAAGATCGTTGATGACGGCTGAATGTAAGAGCACATATTTCTACATGTTAATTCAGTCCAATTGTTTCATAAACAATTTTTATTCAAAATGAATGCCGGTATACACATATACATTGTTTAACAGTCTTTTCGAGATTGGAAAAGTTTATATTTTAGTAGAGAGCTGCTTTTTGCTGCATTGTTATGTGCCACCGCATTTATTTTTATTCATGCTTCTGTGGATTGAGAGTTTTTATATTTTGTACATTTTTTCCCTAAACGGAACCGTTTGCTGCCAAGTAGTCATGGAAGGTATGGCAGACGCGCGAAGAAGGGAGTGGGAGAGTTTTTAATTAATTTTATTGTGATGACGATGTTTTTATGAATGTTGAAATGCTGATATGATGGAATAATCTGATTATGTGTCGTCTCGCTTGTCTGAGAGCGGTTCGCTGTTATTTCTCTAGACGTGTGCTCTAACATGGACTTAGAAGGGACGAAAATAAAATGATGTAGCACGCCTTCTAACCAGTGCCAGTGGGAGGGAATTTGCCAAAATTAGGTACCGGACGTGCTCGCGAGATGAACGTACAGCGGTAATTTCAACAGACGAGCCGCGCATACTGGGAATTTGTTTATTGTTTATTAGTTATTTGTGTGTTATGAGAGCTATTTTTATTGTGTTGGTCAGAAGCAATAATATTACTTAAAAATCATTTCAATCTGGAAGCATTGGAAAATATACGTATATTTTGAATATTGTGTATTTACGACTTAGCACGTTACCTAAAACTTGTAGCAAAAATTATAATTTGCTTGATCAATTGATTTGGGAATTAAAGTATCCATAGCTTCAAATTATGCTTAAGAAGCGACGTCCTTCGTTGTATGTTTTGCTCAGAAAACGTAGAACTTTTCGTTACTTTCCCTATAAAACTAAATTTTATTACTTAGTGCGTCGAACGTGAAATTTTATTAAAAATTAAATACGGTATTAGTTCTGTTCTGTTATAGCCTGGGAGAAAAACTATCACTAATTCTAAGGTCTATCCCGGTGTAGTGGTTAGCACTCACGCCTTTCATGCCGAGGGCATGCCGCAGAAATCACGAATGACCCAAACTGTTGAAGTGACTATAAGAAAACAAATAAAAAAGGATCACTAATTCTTACTAGAGTACACTACTATTCTTGCACATTTGTTTCGTGGTGACAAATTGGCTCTTCAGGTGCAAATAAGGCTTTATACACAAATTAAGTAACGTAAGGGGAGGTAGGGGGGTAGAGCTAGCTTTACTTGTTGTTACATAGGTGGGAGGGGTAGTCATGAGAATGGTTACGTAACAAAATTATGGCATTTGCAATACGACGAAATAACGTGTTGGTAGGGGAAAATGATGAATCGGTTTAGACTGATGAAGATTTAGATACAAAACTACAGTTTGTAGCTTATGAAGACGATATTATTACATTTTCAATTATTACAGACCATTTTAGCTCAATATTCGTCGACACTTCATTGTTGATTTCACTCTGAAGCTCTCGTCGATTTTTCTGGATTTCTTAAAATAGGAAAAAAAAAATTAAACGGTTTATACGATTTTATTCAATCTTGTGATACAGTTACTT
This sequence comes from Sabethes cyaneus, assembly GCF_943734655.1. Taxonomy (NCBI): domain Eukaryota; kingdom Metazoa; phylum Arthropoda; class Insecta; order Diptera; family Culicidae; genus Sabethes; species Sabethes cyaneus. Next base: position 133,278,984 of record NC_071354.1, on the reverse strand, counting down.
ATTGTTACATAGGTGAGGGAGGGGGTCGAACACCCAGAATTTTTGCGTTACGTAATTTGTGCCACGCTTAACACGAAACATAGTAGTAGGCCCAAATATTCGAAACATGCCAGTTGGCAAGTACCAGTTGGCTAGTGAACGGCTGGGTAATGCACGATATAGACCCCATAGTGATGCTTTACCTCTCACCCAACAGCTCGTATCCCAACCTCCTCGTGATACCAGCCGGAATACGAGTAACCCTAGCGAAGATCGATCGAAGAACTCGGCTGGAAACTAAGGTCATACGCGACAGGGAAGGAGGGGGCTACCCTATATGGCATAAAGACATTTGGCATAATGCTGTTTGGCATAATGCCATTTGGCATAAATCCATTTGGAATAACGGTCTTTTGGCATAATGGTCATTTGGCATAATGGTTATTTGGCATAACGACTTTTTGGCATAATTTATAATCTAGCTAAGTTTTGTTGTTTGACGCTCTTTATGTGTGCAGCAATTTACTGAGTACCTTTTCTTATATGGTCACCGTAGTACTGATTGATCATATCGGAACTGATTCTAAACGAATAATCGATGGTTTTAGTGATAAGCACTATTTCGAATCCTAAACTATAATCTGTGATCCTGTAGCAGCCAGTTTCGCAATGACCATTCAAAACAAAAAATACTACCTACTCCAGAATGTTCAACATGACTCATCGCATTATATGAAGAAGTATTTAATGAATTTCTAGAGTTTGGACACCCACATCATGACAGTTATTCTTGTAATCTAACGAGTTCTCTACTTCATAGCTGACACTCCGTCTTAATTTCGGATTTTCTGGCACTGTCTTTTAATGGCCAAATAGTCCTGTGTGTTTAAACTAGATAAATTTACGAACCAAATGAAACCTGTTGCGTAAAAATCAATTTAAATTTGTTATGACAATTGTTAAAATTCGCTTTAGGGTAGCCGGGTACCAGATAAGCCTAGACAAAAGTGATTTCTGCAAAGATTCGCCGACAAACACTCACAAACCTTATGACATTCAACTCGATTCTTATAACACCAGTGCAAAAGTCAGTGACAATTAGTAATTGATAATTGATCTTTGCGTACCGATTTCCTGTTCCATAGTGTGCTAGAATGTCTTTGACTTTTGTGCTTTTCAAAATTTCTGGTAATTGATTATCTGCCGTCAACCTCACGAAATTGTTTGTTGCTTCTTGCCATAGAAAGAAATCTTGCAGAACTTTTCGAAAAGAACTAAGTATCACTTAAAACGTACCGGTGCGTTACATATACCTATACAGTCTGAATTCGTTGAAACGATAGAATTTTGAAAGACAAATGCATTTTAGTTAGAGCAGGGCCCAACTAGAGAACACCCAACTAACGAACAGCCCAAAAACCGAGATTTTTTACGAGCGAGTCATTGCTGTATTTGAAAGTCTTACTTATTGCGCTCTTCGTACTCAATTGTACTGCACAGTTATAAAGTGCAATTATCAAAACTGTGATGAAAAGTGTGCTACTGATAATATCGCTAGTAATCTTATATCGATAATACTATCAAACTTTATCGTCACGGAAATATATCGAAAATTGGAGGGTTTAAAGTGAAATCTTCTTCTTGGCTCGTTATTATTTTAACATTTTTGTTCTATTTCTTACGTATTTTTGCTTATACCTGTCATATTATCGTTATTAACTATTAACGATAAGAAAACATTATCAATAATCGTTATAGATTTTGATCGGCATTTCCCATCATTACAACTCTCCCATCTGAGCTAACATTTGATTTAGCAGTGGCGACAGTACCAGTTGTAGGAAAAGCAAATAGTATTTAATTTTTCATTTATATCATATACGCTGCATATTTGTTCACGTTATGAATTACGCGTGGAAGAAAAAAATAAAAGCTTTCTAAATATGTCATTCACCGTGCACAAAAATGTATTCAAGCCTTACTGATATTATTTTACTGATAATATTTTTGGAAATAAGTTCTTGATTTGGAATTAACGTGATTTATGAATATTTCTGTGCAGGTAACCATTATTCAAAATCGTTTTCCGCTGCTTATTAAAGAGGACCACTCGTTAGTGATGGCAACTGCGTGGGTACTATTTTGCGGAAAACCAATTCGCAATTGACCAAAACGCGGATTATCGTGTTTCGCGAAAGTATTGCTTGGTGGAAATCAATTTGGCGAAAATACCATTTCCGGGGAAAATTTTCGCGAAATGTACTATTTGGCGGAAAACTATTATACAGAAAATTCCTTTTTTCGGAAAGTATATTTCGCAGTAATCCACCTAATTAAGCCCATGGACTTCGATCGCCTCACAAAGAAAGTGTGATCTGTCCTTACTCGCTGTCGCTCGTTCGAACCCAACTGAAGGAAAGAACTAGAGGTCAGTAAACCTAGGAAAACAAATAAACCCAGACAGATGTGATTTCTGCGGGGGGGCTGCCCCCCCCGCAGTGGCCCGCGCTTCCGACGGCGGGTCACCGGCGAACACTCGCCGTTGCCTACGGTCGGCTCGCCCTGAATCATCTAGGAAAGCGACCATTAAGTCATAAAATAATGTTTGAGGAATTATGCCAAATAGACCCTTATGATTATGCCAAATGGGTTATGCCAATTGGCGTTATGCCAAATAGCATTATGCCAAATGACTTTATGCCAAATGGGCGGCCCCCCGGAAGGAGTACTCGGTAGCGTAGCCCCAATAAGGGATCTACCAGAGTTTTACCAACAAACTGGCAACGGGATTTTAGTGTTGGGTAGAATGCAAGATCGGGTGGTAGATTGGAAGATGATCAACGAGAGAATGAGACTATTGAGGATAAATGGCCGTTTCCTCAAATACAGTACATCAACGTGCATTGCCCGCACGAAGGTAGACCTGAAGATGAGAAAGTAGCGTTTTCACGAGACTGCAAGCAATGCACGATAACTGCTCGCTACGGGACATTAAGATCGTCATCGGGAATACGAACGCCCATGCCAGTAAGGAATAAACTGCCGGTCATTGGAGTACAGGAAAATCACGGGACTAGTGACAAGTCCTATTAACTCTATAGCGGAACCGCCCAGTCGAGATTCGAGCATACGACGACTGGCTTGTTAGGCCAGCATCATACCCCGGGGCTAATTGGGCGGGACCCATCGTACATCTGGCGAAAGTTGATAGGCTACAATGGGCCAGACACGTCGTAAAGATGCCGGACGACAGTGCTACCTACGAAAGTAGTTCTCTTTCACAACCCCACCGGCACAATGAATAGGGCGGCTCAACGTATGGCTCTACCAAGTTGAAATTGAATTGCGACTTCTGAGACAACTGGGAAATTGGCGACGTATTGCCGACAGAAAAGCTTATTTGCGCTGTTGATAGGAATTTTTTCTGATATTTCCCTGAAGTTAAGTATTTATAAGCAAAATAATGCCAGATATTTTTCTCATTATAGAATGGCTAAAACATATTTCGGTAATTCATCAATCACTCAAAGCAAAATTGTAGCCTTCACATAATCCAAACGAAAGCGCGGTTTTCAATTTATCGTGAACTTTGCCAATCCGCTTCCATAAAATTGACGCTCAAGAAATGCAAGAGGGAAGTTCAAATAAATATCATTTTTTGACGATCTTACAAAACATGCTAATCTCTTCGAAAACCTATGGAAGTTTTCATTTTAATTATATTATATGGACCATATTATAGGACCAAATACAATGGAGACGAGTTGGGTGGTAAATTGTCGAGTACGTTCCTTAGTGGAAATCGGACAACCGGTGGAAACTAGGGTCGTATGCGGACAGACAAGGAGGCACTCATGCGAAGGCTGAGTGTAAATTCTCCACCTGCAAGACGGTTCTCTTCACTTCCAAAACCCCTAAAGGAGATGGTTATAATAGCTGTTATCCATAGCTATTATGTAAAAACTTGAATGGATCAACCCCTAATCCAAGGTGTGACGCGACCCGTGCCGGGGGATGAATGGTGGAGGGGGTTCTATAAATTCTCTCGCCGCAACGGACCCTGTGGAGTACCGAGGCGCCCTCCACAGAAATTTGTGTTTGCTGCATCAAGCTGGTCACTGATTCAGTGGATGAATTCTTACCGTGCAAGCTCTCTCTGCCGAAAAACAGATAACCGAATGAGGTGAAGAGGAGAGTAGGGGAGGAGCAGGACTTGAACGATGCGCTAGCAGAGGTTCATACATACGTTTGACCGGAAGCGTGCGCAAATCGAACATAACCACACTATTTCGGGCCACTGCCTCATCCGTGTGCAATGTGCCAATCCAGATCCCTGCCGACTTCTGGACTGGACTTGAGCTGTTCAACATAAGGGTACGGGTGGGTATTTCCAGCCCATTTTTTTTTTTTTTTTTTTTTTTTTCCGTGTTGGGGACTTACCACTGCGACCATTATTTTGATCTATTGTGGTGTGTCCTCTTTTAATTTATGCCATGTCGTATCAGTGAGCTATCAAAGTTTGATGAGCCACCTCAACTACTGTTGGCATTTATCCCAATCAGGTGATGCATTTCGTATGAAATTTATCACCTGATTAGGAGCAGCATTCCAAATATCACAGGGCTGAGTCAGCCCCTTATCAAGATATCTACGTCGTTTATGATATAGTGCAACACAGTCGCACAACAAATGTTCGGAGCTTTCAATTTCATGATTACAAAAGCGACAGTTAGCTTCATTAAGTTTACCGATGAGTTTCAGGTGGTACTTACAAGGACAATGTCCTGTTATCAAACCGGTGTATGTGCTCAAGTCGGATTTTGAAAGGTTTAATAGTTTTTGTGATTGAAGAGCATTTGGCTCTATGAAACGTTTCGATTGCCGGGCATTCGAGGTAATATTCCAGTTAGACTGTACCTTTAGTTTTTCCAAATTCCTAAGTTCCATTTTAAGGGCACATGAAGATAGTCCAAAAAAGGGTTCGGGTCCTATGAACTGCATGGATGACCCCTTCTTTGCCAGCCCATTAAGCGGTAGCCTGAACAATATTCAGGAACTACGTTGAAACTATATTTATTCGAGACAAGATTTTTATACCAGTTGATAGAATAATCTTTACTGAATATCGGCGTGTATTTTGGTCTTAATAAAACGCTACTGAATTTGAGTTGTAGTCGCGAGAAATGATGAAGTCGCTGCGGCTAAATTGAGCCCATTTTCTATAGTGGTGTCTGTGTTTTCTAAATCCGATAGGCCGAAATAGCTAGCACAGCGATTAAATGCTTTTCAAAAACAGATCAAAAAAGACAAGAAAAGAGAGACCGATGGATAACTTCTCGCTATTGCCTACATTCCGGGCACATTGAAGACAATTAGTTTTGCAGTGACAACAGCGTGCTGCTGGCACTAGTGTATCATTGAATCGTTCACATACACTAGCGCCAGTTGTCATTCAAATACCAGATATGTCAGCACATATATTGGTAGTAGTGTAAATAACGCACCATATGCTGGAATTAAAAACAAAATGCTGCTAATGGCTAGCGAATGAAAATTGATTTATATTTTCATATCAGAGGGGAATTTTTGTGTTCTTCCGTGATAAAAAGAAGTAGAATTGTTCTGTGATAGCATATTCACAGCTGTTTAGTTTCTAGAATAAGTGAACGTGATCATAATTGTGTGTTTTCCAAACCATCATCAAGAGCGGGTACGCGTAAGCGGTTGCTGCTGATTTTTTCAGCCTGGTTACGTGCTAGTGGAAAAACAGTGGTTTTGATGTTTATTGAATAAAATTGAGCAAACTACTTACATTTTTATGAAAATAGTTATAACACATTAAAGCCTGTGAGTGCTACATTCGTTTCAGTATTGTTATATAGCGGCAAAGTTTTTATTTGGGAAAGTGTAGCCAAAAAAGATAATGTATGCCGAAATTAGTAGCGTGTTGGGAATACCCTCCCGTACCCTATGCTCCTGTTAGGCAGTTACATCAAAGGATTTTTCTTTACCTAGAGCCGCGGAACCGCCAATTTAGAGCTCATGAACCTGTCAGAATTATGTGCCAACGTTTCAATGAAGTGCTTGAGTTATTTGACTTCAATGTACCAGCTCATGGTTTTCGAGAACGACTAGTTAATGTTTTCAATAGATGCCAGAATTATTTTGTTCATTAAGACAAACAGTCAGATAGATTTTTTGTAATAAATAACAATCATGAAAATTGTTTCATAATTGGGACCGCTCCCAAAAATGATCCATAATTGTATATTTGATGAGTCCTAATATAGGCATAATTTCCATGGAAAACTTGCACTAAATGGGTTTAATCTATTTAATAATTTACGTTATTTTTGCTGCTATTTCGCGTTTTTTAACATAATTCGAAAAAAAGTTTATACAAATTAATTAATATAAAAGAAGACACAGTTAGAGACTATGGTTAATCACTGTTTCTCTTATCTGTCTCTCGTATTTACTCATTGATACCACTCATAAAATGCTATCAATCTAATTAAAGAAGTAACCCTTGGTTCATTGTGGATAACGTGATGTTTTTCTTTTGAGTGCAACTTGTAGTATCAGAGATGTATTTCAACTGGGATCACATTTTTCCATTATTACTTTATCACATCCAAGAGTAATCTGTAATTAAACTTGCATTGACTCAAGAAAACTTTTCTCCTTCAACTCTAATTACAAACCTCATCCATCAACCCGGTCATGAGATAGAAAACCGTTATGGTTTCCTAGAAAAAGATAGCAAAAAATTACTACACCAAAATTTGTCATGTTGTATTCTGCCCTCCCATGTTTCCTTGATTCGGAAAAGGGTTTGCAATAGGGCGTTCTCGTTATAACTAGTATTACAAGCCACTAGGCCATCCGAAAGTGAGCCGACCATCAGTAGTGTGTATTTGAATTACCATGTACACGAGAATGTACTGTAACCGAAATGCTTCCCTCTCTTTGAGCACATCATGGTTAATGCTAGAGGATCTAGAGACTACTTTTCGCTTCAATATTCACACTTCCGTAACAGGAGATTGCTGTTTTCGGCCCGCAAGTTTCGGTTGTCCTAGCCATAAATCTCACCAGAGCCGTAGTCATGCCAAGCATGAAACTGCTGCAGCAGGTGAAAGCAAGAAGCCTCTTGGTTCGGTCTGCTTTTAAGCGGTGGGAGTGTTCCAAGGGAAGCTTGATACAACTTGAAACTTAAAATTTGACACTTTACATTTCAACACCAATCCTTGCAAGCGGCCAGTATACGTACTGAGCGAGTGATGTTACACAACATGCAAAACATAGTCCTTAGTAATTACTGCTCGTAGTGTTGAATGTTGGAATTTCGTTTTAAATGTGATATTATGGACAAATATTGTTTCTACTATATGAAAAATGTTATCTAAGAATGATTATTTTTTATCGATTAACCATCTGTTTAGTAATTTCCCAAACTATTAATATGTCAATGTAAACAAAAAAAATTATTTCAATTTTAAACATTTTCATTCATCATCATAGTTATTATAAAACTTGTACACCAAAGTAGGCTTAGGGGTAAATTTTAACATATCATTGGACTTTTTAATAACAATTCTGAAGATTTCCTCGATTTTCCACCAATACTTAAACCAAGCGAGCTGCCTTTTCGAAACGCCAAGTGCAGCAGTAGGTATCTGGTATCAAGCATGAAATAGTTTATTTCGGGTGTCTTGTGTTTTGTTATGTCCCGTGTACGGGGTACGGTGCAGATTCGAACAAAGAAGCTAATGTATCCTAGACCGGTGAACAGAGAACTTTTGTGTACCGACATCATTTTGAATCTGTACGCCCGCACCCACCAGATTGCGAACGTACGTATCCAATGTTGGGTTCCGGCTGCCTCCACCTTAGACTGTCGAAACCAGCATTCTGTACATACAGGTCTGGTGAAAGTCAGCACTGATACCGGCATATACGATGTGTATGGAATTGCTTTATAATGAAGTCTTTGAGATTATTTTATGATTCACACAATTATTTCCTAGAGGTGCTGTTCCACACATTGTACTACGGCGACAACGACGACAATGGCGACTATATGAATCTTCACCAAGGACTCTTGTAGCTTGTTAGAAGGCGATAGCATGGTATGTTTTCAACGACTTTGACTTTGCTGCCTCGTTGAAGGTGTACGGTACGATTTCCTCGGTCTTTGAGTTTACCGAGCAGGCAACGGTGCTGCTGGCGCTGAAACCCTCTATGGAAGGAGCGCCGTCGCGGTGTGCACATTTGCCCGCTAAATTTGGCACATCTCGAGCAAGACAGGGAGCAAGTGTGAAATTAGCAATTTGTTAAATTAGTGTGGCACAAGTGGAGCTTTATTGGATAACGTCATCTTACTTGCGTATTACTTGTCGGCAATTCTGTCCTACATTTAGGCTAAATTGAAGGACACAGTGCGCTATTAGTGTGCTCACGCTATACTATCTCAATTTTAACTATCGATTGGTGCTTATCAGATTAATTTCCATTTAATTTGACTTGGAATTATAAAAGATTTCTTCTATTATTTATGTCAAGATAGCCTAAACATCTGAAAATGGATTTGTTAACATTTGTTTCCGAGAAAGAAATATTTGTGAGTCTCCCAGCCCACTATGAGATATCAGGCGGACAAAAATCAGAAAACTGACTTTCACTAATCCGCTTAATGAAATTTTATATTGATAGTAAACACTTCAATTAAGAAAAATCCAAAATAGCACGTCTCAATTCGATGTTGTTTCTGAGATAGAGACTGTCAAAGTTGAAAAGCGATATGATATATACGCTTTTTGCCATGAAAACACGTATCAATTTTTGAACACTATTTTCAAAATTAAATCTTATGTATTATATATCATTGAAAAGGTAATAAAATGAGCTTTCCGAAAAACAAGTGGTTTCGGCAGCTAAAGAAATTAAAAAAATAATAAAAAGCATGAGAAGAGGAAAAACATGAAAAAATATGAGTATTTTCTGATTTGTTAGTCGAGAACTTTTTTTCTCCAGATATCTCCAGGTTAATTCCTTCTTCTGGGTTAAATCTCAGGTATATACTACCGAATTATGAAAGAATTACGTGCCACCATGCGCCACTCTGCGAAATATAGTGTTTTAAACATTTCTAGTCACTATGGGAGATTTCAAGACTAAATATATTTCCAGCGAATAACACACACACACACACACACACACACACACACACACACACACACACACACACACACACACACACACACACACACACACACACACACACACACACACACACACACACACACACACACACACACACACACACACACACACACACACACACACACACACACACACACACACACACACACACACACACACACACACACACACACACACACACACACACACACACACACACACACACACACACACACACACACACACACATACACGCGCGCAGCTCAGAAGCATTTAGTGCAATCATATTTAGAAACTGGATTAAGCAGATTTACTGGTTTTAGTTTTCAGAAGGCCGCATAATGCACGCAATAGGGTTGATTATGCGACCTTTTGAAAACTAAAGCCCCTCCTGCTAAGTTCATCGAAGAAACGTCTTCAAATATTTAAAATTGCAATCCATATTGAGTGGGTTGAATTTTAAGTCCTAAGGCCTATTTCAAGATAAGTTCTAGATCTACTGAACTTATGGACCAACTTTGGTAAATCTCATAAAGCTTATATGGGACGATAGTATCTTGCAAATGAAACATATTGTGTGAAATTTGTTTGCGTCATCTCCGAGAAAACGGTAGTAGACAATTTATTACTCAAACACATATATAGAATTACATACGTGGAAATATAAATTCATATATACATACATACGTACATACATACAGTCAGACATTTGTCGATCTCATCGACCTGAGTTAAACAGTGAATGACACTCGGCCCTTTGGGCTTTACTAAAAAGTCAGGTTTTCTACCGTGCGACACTTTTTAAATTTTTCTTCTGTTTAGGCTTCCTTTTATGATTTTTTGATAGGTTTCAACTTAAAACCTAATTTCTTTAAGTTTGGCCATTGGTAAAAAAAATAATTGAGCTGAAAGGCCGATTTTGAAATTTTAAGCAATAAGGGACTTTTAACATTTTATGATCGCCATCTTGTCCAATATAAAAAATCATTTGCACATTTGAAGGCAGGATTTACAAACTTAATGCAAAAAATCGAAAATCGGTTAAGAATTGATCCTAAAATGATGATTTTACCAAGTCATGTACTAGTTTTCCACATATGGAAAAGGCAAAAAGTTAAATTCTTTTCAAAACATGAAATGTTTTTAAATTTCAAACGTGAAATGTTTGCAAATGTACTCTACCAACATATTTTAGTCTTATCAACTAGGAAAACATCAAAAATCCTAAAAAAAATTCGAAAATATTTTTGTCCGCCTGCTTGTATGGGAATCTCCCATAGTGCAGCCGTACAATTGGTTTCAGTTATTCTTTTTAGCTGCTATAAGCTTATTTATGAAGTCACGTGGAAGTTTCAGGAAGTCACGAATGACCTAAAAGTATTAAAGTGACTATAATCTAACAAAAAAAAAGTTTCAGGACATTGCGATGAAACAGAACTTCGCTGCAGAAAAAAATACCTGACTTTTTGCAGTAGGACAAAACATCATTGCTGCTGTTGACCAATTATACTAGACATTAAAAAAATAAACGATATTTCCCTGTTTCGTACTAAAATTATTATAACAGTCTATCATAAAATAGAGTTATTACCAGGCCAATCAAGCTCCATTAACGTAAAGGTCAATAATAGAAGCAACAGTGAGTAGAAAACTATGAAGAATCTTGAAAAATTATGATATTCTTTCTCACCAAGGTGGTACCAAGTACTGATCAAGGTTGTAAGTAACAACCGAAGTACGTATCTGCGAAGATTGGTGAACGGCTGGATAATGCATAACATCGGAGCCGCGCGAACCTGATATAAAGTAGACCCCACAGTGAACCTTAGCCTCTTAGCCAGCAACTTCTATCCCTTCCAAGTTCGTAGGCCTTGGCCGTCTGTTTCCATGTCAGGGGTGGTTTTTGATGGCTTGATGGTTTCTCAACCGAGTGTGTGATTGAACTTCAGGTTAAGGGCGGCTAGCGCCAGCGTCTTATTCGAAGCGGGCGACTGAATTAAGAAATGTATTGTCTCGGTACTACAGCTAAGACGACAGCCCCATCACGAGACGCGGCACTCGGTAGCGTGACCAGTAAGGCAACCTGCCTAAATCTAAACAAAACTACGAAAGAAATTAGACTTGAAACGTTCAGTATGGACAAAGACGATAAAATAAACATGGAACGGATGCTTGGTATCTGAAACTGAAATCTGGATCGCTGAGTTTCATGAGTGGCGACAGGATGCTGCTGGAACAGCTAGAACTTCGATGTTCGTTATCTTGGCGCTGCAGGAGATCTGTTACGAAGGCAAGAGGGTGTGGAGGATCCGTGGCGGCCACCTATGGTCATATATTCAGGGTCTGTATAAAATGCAAGATAGAATTACAAATAATAGTCAAAATTTTCGCTCGGATATTGCCTCCACTTTGATACTTGTTGTTATCTGGTGTTAAATATAACTTTTTTTGTTCAGATATGATGTCATATTTCTCAGTTGCAATCGAGATATACAAACCAAATGGTTTACTGGGTAGTGACTCTCAAAGATATGCTCGGCCTTTAATGAGGCCACAAAAGCGGTGCTAGGTGAAGAAACTTCTAGGTCACGTAATGACTGGATTAATGAGAAATGCCAGCAAACGATGGAGAGGAAAAAGAGTTTGAAAAATTTTCTAAGACTTGCCGCGAGGGCCAATTTGGCTCAGTATCGACGCTAAGTAACCGACACCTGCCGCCTTTGTAACTCTGAACCTGAAAGTTCAACGCATCTGCTCTGCAATTGCGGAGCTCTTACAGTTCTTCAAGGCAGAACTTCTTTGGAAATTTCCTTCTTACTCCATATCAGGTATGGAGCCTAAATCCCAAAACGGTCATTGGCTTTGTAAACCATGTAGTACCGAATTGGGGCACAGGATTACAACTATCCCGCTCAACTCCATCAATGGGTATGAGCGGTCCGTAAACTGTGTACAGCAATCGGGCTTACCACAAAAGAAGATCATTAAGACTGTCGCAGTGGCCTTTTAACCAAATGCCCTTCTGGCATACAAAAAAAAAGTTTCGACGAGCGCGGAATAAGTTGACCACAATCCTGAGGAGGAAAAAGCATCAGAAGGAGGATAGTGATCGTAGAGAGCAAAGCAAAGCCTGGGTGCTGATTCCGTTATCGAAATTTGACCTTCTGTTTTTTTATACGACAGACTTCGCAACCAGCTGTTAGAATACAGGACAGTGCGGGGTCAGTGCAACGATCCTATTGACTCTAACAGCCTCTCCCAGCCGAGATTCGAACATACGACGACTGGCTTATTAGACCAGCGTCTTACCTCGAAGCCAACTGGGAGGCCTCCCAGTAAAATCATAAGATCGTAAGAGTAAGATCGTGGAGAGCTAGAGTAACTATTCCGGGCTAATGAGTCGCGCAAGTTCTATGAGAAGGTGGACCATTCTCGTTAAGAATACACACCGCAGCCTGATATAGGGTCGAGGAGGGAACCTGATCACAAATAAGGTGGTCAACAGGTGGAAGCTTTTCTGCGGTAGTCATCCCAAAGGCGATATAACAGAAGGAGATGGAACCAAATTTAGCCTAGGAGTGTCTACAATCAATAATAGCGTGCCGGCTCCCGATGCCGAAGAGGTCCGGCGAGAAATCGATCAGCAAGTTATTAGAGTCGCTGGAAAGGACCGATACCCCGCTGAACTCTACAAAAATGGCAAAAAACTGTCTTATCGCACTCTGTTTCGATACTATAAACACCTCTCTTTAATTACTACCAACATAACACATTAATTAAATGCCTAATGTCATGATAAAGGTCCAGACAAAATCACGAGATTGGTCCCTCCTGAAATGTTGCGAGTACAACGTACCCACGCATTATATATTCGAGGATTTCAGAACAGCATACGATACAGCAGAGCGCGAACAATTTTGGTAGATAATGCACGGGAACGGTTTTCCGGACAAACTGAGATGGACTGTATGTTATTCAACATCGCTATTGAAGGTGTGAAACGGTGAAACGAGAAGAACGTTCGGCAAAAGTAGCTAACTCTTAGCCTTCACAGATGACCTTGGCATCATTACTAGAAACCCTGAGACGGCGGAATCTGTTTACGCCAGACTAAAAACGAAGGCAAGGAGGATTGAGTTAGGAGTCAATGCGTCGAAAACCAAATATATGGTGGGAAGAGGCTTCAGGGAAAGCATCGTTCGCCTTCCATTAGAGCAATAAATTGAGAGACTGGCCATGTCACTCAATAACTCGCATCATTAAGCCAACGCCACTCATTGAAGATACGAAACGTGTGTCGCTGGTTTAATGATGACAAGTACTCGTGAGCTAATGTGTTACCGTGGCCAGTCTCTGTATTCAGTGCTCTACCTCCCACTGACATCGATTCAATGAGAATACCGTAGACCCCCGTTTTTTAGACCGTTCTTAATCTGAACACTTTTTAATTTGAACCCCGCTTGTTTGTACAACATGCAAATTAAAAATGACTCAAACGTCATAATCAACATGATATCATTCGCTTATGAAGACAATGCACCTAAACGCAATTTGTTTGCACTGATCTAGCGTGTTAATCTGCTTTACATTCCATTTTCCCAACGACTATGATAGAAATTCGATCGGAGGAAGAAAGATTCGCTGCCTACAACTACCAACTAAATCACACCACTAAAACAATAACAAAGAGCGGGGTGGCCAGTTCATACAAGTTTCAGCATATTTAGGGTTATGAGTTGTGCATATTAAAAACTAAAAATCAGAAAAGTTGTGTACAAGACACTACCGCCAATAAGTGACGCAGGACTACGTAAGTCTCTTTGTGGCGATAGTAGCATGTATCCATGTAAGTAATAATTCGATTTTTCATGCATACTTGCTACATGCAGCATATATAGAGTTTATTGAGACTGCAGGTTGTGAATATTCAATTATTTTCAAATGAATGTTAATAGCGCCTCAAATCTTACTTCAACATCAAACACTATTTACACATATACGGTCAGTGTTAAATCAGACCGGACCAAGTCGTATAATTTTAAAAAATGAGTCAATGACAGCGAACGATCAAAAATTTTCTAAGCTACGTTTTACTCTAAACAGATTACATAAATATTGCAAACAGCCAGAATTATGAAACGATTTCGAACTATTGATAGCTATAAACCATACCGAGCAGCAAACTTTGATATCTGTGGCTGTGGCTGTGTTGCAGGTTGAGAAATCCAAATTTTTGCAAATCGATAATTTTTTTACAGCGTTTTGTTCATTCCCATGATTGAAAGCTAATAAGTAAGTTAAAGTTGTTTGCAAAATGGTTTGTACCTTACTGCCTTATACTGAGTTGACACTTTGACAGTCAAATAAAAATTGGCATCACTACGGATCCCTCCTACCTTGTCTTGTCCATCATTTTCGAAAGAAATTAATCTAAATGTAATACTTGATTATTGAAACTATGTAAAAAATTGCCAGCAACTAACTGATGTAAAGCAGCAAATGAAACGTTCAAAACTATTCTCCGATAAGAGAGTCGCTGATTTTCCTCGCTTTGAGAATTCTGCGTCATGTCACATGCACAAACGCAAGACAACAGTTTCGAACAAATTCTTACAGTACCTATTTGGATACATTCTGACAAAAGGAAAGGATGACCGCTCACTTTTCGATGGCGTTTCACTTTCAGGACATCAATTTGGACTAATTTCAATCTAAAATGTTAAAGGCGGTTATAGAAAAGGGGTGGTTTCATACTTTAACAAAATTGTTTACTTTCAGGACATCACAATGGACTAAGTTTAATGTTCATGTGAAGTAGAAGTGGTTTTGCACTCTGGCGTAATTCCCAAGCACAGATATCAAATTGGTATAAGTTTAAGCATCGTAATGAATCGACGACCTGTTGGGACGGGAAGTTTCCTAACCTTTCTTAGGTTCTACCTTCGTAGCTCGTCACCTGACTACACAAATATGGAGCACTGTATTTTCCAGAAACAACATCTTTGAGAAACAAAACATCTATCAAAATTCTTCGATCACTTAGACTGTTGATTCCTACTAGTAAGCATAGAGACTACCGGCATTTCGTGCGATTTTTATCCAAACAGTTCACAAAAGTGGAGAAAACGATTTAAATTCTTTAGAAGAATCGTACAATCCTTCATGCCGCGCACAGGTATGAATATTTTTACGTCGTCAGCATAAATTAACACGAATACATCCACTAACGTATCTGGGTGATCATTCATGACAACCACAAATAGTAGAGGTCCCAAATGACTCCCTTGAGGTACTCCTGAACTCGTTGCAAACACTTTTCTTCGACCAATCAGGATGCGAGGATATCTAGTTGGACAATGCTTCATTATTTTCAAATTTCCAATAGTTCAACATCAAAAATCCATACTTTTCTTCATTTGGGTCAATTCTTAAAAGATTTTCCGATCGATTGGTGTAAGAATATTGAAAATCGGTCGGGAAACTGTTAAGCTATTAGCGTTCAAAATCTGACCACTTTTCGAGAAAGGTTTTTTGGAATGACATCCTATCCCAAACCTTGCCGTAAGACGTAGTCCTACGTCAAAACCCGTTAGTAAGTTAGTTAGTAATCGTAAAATGTTGACAAAATTCTAAAAGCCATAAGTTCTACAAGACATTCATAGGCTATGACCTATTTTGGAAAATCGATGTTTAGTTTGCTTTTTTCAGTTATATTTTTATTAAAAAAAGAAAAAAAAGAATTGAGCCTTTTTCAAAAGTTAGTCTCGGCCAATTTTGGAAAAACTAAATATGCAAAGTTGCTTATTTACATTTACAACTTTTTACGCACTCAGTTTTTTTTGTTATATCATAGTCAGTTTAAGAGCTTGGGTCATTCGTGACTTCTGCGGGGTTGGGATTTGAAACCGTGTCCTCAGCGTGAGAGGCGTGAATGCTAACCACTACACCAGGACTCATTTTCTCGTTATGTGGTGGTTTGGCTTGTATAAATTATACACCATTTCCAGCAGAGTTATTTGTGTCCCTTAAAAAAACTAATTTTAATTCTTATTTTCATTTATTAAGCACTGAGAAGTACATACCTATGTACAGACTAAACTGTTTACTGCAGAATAATTTAAGGAATGGTACATATTGCGGGAATTCCATTAAGATTCTCGTACAAGCATTATCAATAAGGTTAAGTTATTTTGAATGTAAACTCTCATCAATTGTACATATTGTTGGTAATCGAGAAAATGGATTGCCTAAAGATTGTCTGTGAAAAAAGCAGTCTTGTGTGCATCTTGTCATTTTTTTTCTAAACTATTATTAGCCAAGAACCGATCTTGTTTCAACACGATAAAGAAAAAATAAATCATTCGATTCTTAGCACGACAAACTAGCAAACAATCATTGCACTGTTTGTCATACAGAGTATCATTTTTCATTGGGTAAATGAAGCATCCTGCCATACTGCTGCCACACAGTTTTGTCGTTTGTCTCGCGTCGTTGCCACTCGGCTGTCATCCCCTTTAATCAAATAAACAGAAAACAGTGTAGCAAAGTTGACTGAAGTTGAAAATGCAAAAAAAAAGTCAGCCGGCGAATAAAGAAAAATTACGGGGAAGAAAAAATCGATACCGCCGGGTGAATTTCACTTTGACCCAAGCACTTCAGCTCTTTTCCATCTACACCGAAGCCGTGGCTTTCAGAGCAGTTTTATTCCTGTTGCGTTTTTCGTGCTTTTGCGAAAAGACTTTTCCTCGTTCACCTCCGTGTTCATTTTCTTCCAATCGCTCCGGATAACAGCACGACTGGTAGGTAGCAGCTGGCGTATGTTATGCTTGTTGTCTATCTATGTACTGGAGTTGAATACAGAGTTTTCCTCCCCATCGGAAAGTACATCCGTGCAAAAGAGTCTGTGTTTCGCGGAAATGAGAGCAGCCCCGCGGCTAGAAATGTGTTACCATCAAAAAGTTAGACACATTTCGCCTCCATCCGTCGAAGGTCGATCCTCGTCATCTTTTGCCTATAACATACTTTCATACAAATACAACAATCTGAGCCCCGGTGGGGAGTTAGAAGCACAAAACACGGATGCAACAAATTCAAACATCGCATCATATCAATATCCTTCGCGTTGCCAGCATTCGGTAGGCGAGCTCCGTTGGAAAAGCGTAGGGTTGCCGTGTAGACAATATTCATAGTGGAAAAAAGAACATCACGTACAACGACGTGATTGAACTCTGCACCGATGCATGCATGCGAATCTACGCAATGTACACCAACATATCTCCTATAGTCATGTCTCTCAGCTTGTCGACAATGTCGCTATCTGCCGCGGGCACTCTCAATGAAATGGGGTTACCAATCTGCCCCGGTTGTTATCCCACGCTAGGAAAAGCGACTGCCGATGAAAATCAAAAATAAAATCAGTCAAATTAATAAAGCAGGCCGGATTCCAACAAAAGTGGCAAGTACAATTTGCTGACGAGAATTCTATGAAATTGTTTTTGTTCAAACTTAAAGGATCTCTCTAGTTGATTCATTTTTACTATCTTTAAAGTCTATATTAGTTTCATAATATACTTATATATGGATGATGCTGTAAATTCATTATTTTTAACTTGCTCATATCAGAGATACCCAAAATTTCGTTTCTAAAAATGATTTTTTAAACAAAGTTCAGCAAATGCCGCAGCGTTGTCAGATTATTGAAAGAAATTGTTAAAAAACAAAGAATATCCAAGATCGAAAGAAATTATAATGCGAACAAGATAGTGTGATTTCCAAACTATCGTCGAGAGCGGTGACCTGTAAGCAATTTTTTCGGGCTTATTAAGAGTAAAGACAGCTTAGCATGCATGGTTTTCAACATCCCTCTTGAGGAGGTGATCGGAAGGGCGGGTAGCGAAAAGAGAGGCTCCCAGGCTTCGTAGATGACTTCGATATCACAACCCGGAGCTTTTTGACCGTGGAGGTAATCTATGCCACTGAGACTGAAAGCAGAGCCTAGAAGGATTGAGCTAAAGAACCACATATGACCTTAAGTTCTGGAAGATAGGAGAAAAGTACGATGACGTGTTCATGATCCGCGTTCTTTGAGCCAATTTTCGTATGGATTTTGAATTAGAATGTCCCCTTTCAAGATTTTCTCAACCACACTGTTCAACTGGGTCCAATCTACACTGGATTATTTCCAAGATTAGGGAGGAAGAGCGACTGGAGGAATGGATGAAAGAAGTGGTTTATCCCATCTACAGAAAGGACGATCGATTCGAATGCTGCAACTATCACGGCAGGTACTTTTCCAAATCCTGTTGTCACCGATAGCACAGAGTTGGCAGCAAAGCAAAGCAACCAGGTGGGCTTCATGGGGACTCATACAGCTACTGACCCAATTTTTACCGACCGAAAGATCTTGCAGAAATGTCGAGAGTAAGCGCGCCCACGCTTCACATCTTTATTGATTTCAAAGCAGCATTCAATACAGTCGATCGAGACCCACTATAGCAGATAATGCATGAATGCGGTTTTCCGGAAAAACTGACGCGACTAATCAGAGCTACACTGGATTGAGTGATGTGTTTCGCATGCAACTCGGGGACACTCTCGAGTTTCTTTGAGCCGCGGCGATGGTTGAGTCAAGGTGGCGACTTATCCTGAATGCTGTTTAACATCGCTCTTGAGGGGGTGATCTGACGAGCGGGCATAGAAACAAGAAGCACGATTTTTATCCAGGGTAGCCAACTCCTAGGTTTTGCAGATGACTTTGATATCATAGCCAGGAACTTTGCGACGGCGGTGACGATCTGCGCCAGACTGAAAGCGGAGTCTAGGAGGAATGGGCTAAAATTAAATGCGTCGAAGATCAAATATGAAAGGAAGAAGCTCAAAGGAAACAAACGCGTGCCTCCCACGTACGGTAACCGTTGACGGCGACGAATTAAAAGTGCTAGATGAGTTCATATATTTGGGATCGCTGGTGACCGAGCACAACAACACTAGTCAGGAGATCCAGCAGCGCATTCAAGCGAGAAATTGGCCCAATTTTGCCCTTCGCAAAACATTACGATCAAGAAGCATACGCCGCCGTACGAGGCTGACAGTGTATAAAATCCTTATTCGATCAGTAGTTCTTTATGGATTAGAAGCCGTGACGCTGCTCACGGTAGACATACATACACTTGCCGTATTCGACCGGCAGATACTGCGGACGACGTTCGATGCGGATGATATGACTGCGACTTCTGAGACGACTGGGAAATTGGCGACAAGTGGTCCAAGATCGAGTTGAATGAAGACGAATGCTTGAAACAGCACGAGCAATTCCGGATCTATGCGGCTGACGACGACTGTCCAAGTGGGTCTAGAAACGCTCTTCTGCAAGTCGGTAGCATCTGTTGGCGCATTGTACTGCATTGCCGTAAGGTTTCTAACGCCTCTGGATACAATAGGAATTCAGCTCTTTACTCTCGAGAAGCATATTCTTCTCTCATGCCAAAGTTAACCAAGAATTGCCTGGATAATATTTTATATTTGCCAGTGTCCAGCCAACGGACGTCGCTTAGCTCTGTGTTTCAAGCATAAGGTAGATAACTTTCTTTGAAAGCTGAGTAAGTTTATTCTGCTGGGAAACCGTCAGTACATTATATGCCGTTACCAGTAATCAATATCGATTTCTTCTTTCATTTTCTGTCATTTCAATGATTTTCGAGTATAGCTTAAGGTCCCTATGTTGCTATGAGGATCGCCTACTTCCATATAGTAGACGGGAACCGTTTTTCGAATGTTGCTGCAATCAGAAATAAAGGATTAGAAATAACTCGGAAAACCACAAATGGAAAGAGGGCCCAGCGAGTCGAAGGCCGAAAACCTAATTTAAAACATGTTTTTGTAACATATAAGTATTAAATCAATGCGAACCAGATCTTTCACACGAAATCAAGTTATTGAAAATCGAACGATTTATCTAAAAGATATTTAAACTAAATTGAAAACGTGTAAAACCAAAGTATATAAATCAAGGGCCATTTGTATTGAATGTATGTATTTGTACATGTATGTATGTATGTGTGTGTGTACAATTTGCATAGAAGTACAAAAAAATCGATGAAACATTTCATTTGTCATTTTGTCCACATGCTGTTACTGGCGATTATACAAAGAAAAGTAATTGGTTTAATCCACGGTTACTCGCGCTGTTGTATTTTATACAACGCCTGTGGAACGTAAACTTTATTTCAATATAGGGTACGGGAGGGTATTCCCATCACGCTACTAATTTCGGCATACATTACCTTTTTTGGCTACACTTTCCCAAATAAAAACTTTACCGCTATAACAATACTGAAACGATGTAAGTAATTTGCTTAATTTTATTCAATAAACATCAAAACCACTGTTTTTCCACTAGCACGTAACCAGGCTGAAAAAACTAGCAGCAATCGCTCACGCGTATCCGCTCTTGATGATGGTTTAGAAAACACACAATTATGATCACGTTTACTTATTCTAGAAACTAAACAGCTGTGAATATGCTTTCACAGAACAATTCTACTTGTTTTTATCACGGAAGAACACAAAAATTCCCCTCTGATATGAAAATATAAATCAATTTTCATTCACTAGCCATTAGCAGCATTTTATTTTTAATTCCAGCATATGGTGCGTTATTTACACAACTACCAATATATGTGCTGACATATCTGGTATTTGATTGAACTGGCGCTACTGCATATGAACGATTCAATGATACACTAGTGCCAGAAGCAGGCTGTTGTCACTGCAAAACTAATTATCTTCAATGAGCCCGGAAAGTAGGCAATAGCGAGAAGTTATCAATCGGTCTCTCTTTTCTTGTCTCTTTTGATCTGTTTTTAAAAAGCATTTAATCGCTGTGCTAGCTATTTCGGCCTGTCGGATTTAAAAAACACAGACACCACTATAGAAAATGGGCTCAATTTAGCCGCAGCGACTTCATCATTTCTCGCGACTATAACTCAAATTCAGTAGCGTTTTATTAACATCAAAATACACGCCGATATTCAGTAAATATTATTCTATCAACTGGTATAAAAATCTTGTCTCGAATAAATATAGTTTCAACGTAGTTCCTGAATATTGTTCAGGCTACCGCTTAATGGGCTGGAAATACCCACCCGTACCCTACCTCGGGATTCTGGTAATAAAGAAAGTTGCTGTTTCAGCAAGGCCGATCCACAAGCCAAGATCTTTCAATCGTAAGTATTAGGTAGAATTCGGTTCTGTTTTAGCAAACCTGTAGATCGAATTTGGCGCTTCTGAAAACTGCCGCATGTACGTTTTACTATTTTTTGATCCATAGACATCATCACTTCGATGATCTTAGCTTTGAGCGACCTAAGCGTCGTGTGAGGTATCCTATTGGTATCCCGCTCGACGACACCCCACACAAAATAACCCTAAGGATTGTTAACGGGACTGCTAGGGGGCCAAATTTCTTTCTCCCAAAACTCCGGAACATTTTCAGCAAGCTATTTTTGTGTTTTGTTGGATTTTCCCATACAAACATATATAAATTTCAAACAAATTTTTTGCGTATAGGATCGCTCAAGCCATGAAGAAACACTGGCGCTGAAAAACGATATTTTTTCAATCCTCAAGCATGGTTAAGGCGCCAACGATCAACCGCTTCTTGCGGCATCAATTGACGTAAATACCCAGCAGCTTTTGTAGACAATCTTCAGTTGACCGTACAAATAGATACAGTTTCAGCTCATCTGCGTACACTAACTTACAACCGTCACCCAGCAGTAAAGCTATATCATTGAAGCATAGCGAGAAAAGCAGTGGACATGTTGCTGCCTAGTGGTACGCCCGATTTGTTTGAAAAAAAAAGTGGATAAACAGGAATTGAACTGTAGTGTTCGCACTTTAAGTTCCTAGGGAAAAACGAAATTTTGTTTACATACAAAATAAAAAGAAGAGGTCCCAAATGAAAGCCTTGAGGGTCATATAAGCAGCCCTGGCTCAATTCTAATTTTTTTCAATTTGAAAAGCAGTATTCGAATCCAAAAACGGGATTTGAACCCAACTTTACAACTATAAGTAGGTACAATTTACTTTCAAGAAAAAAAATAATCTGAAAGACTGATGAAA
Source organism: Sabethes cyaneus (assembly GCF_943734655.1). NCBI lineage: Eukaryota > Metazoa > Arthropoda > Insecta > Diptera > Culicidae > Sabethes > Sabethes cyaneus. The sequence continues at coordinate 133,256,679 of NC_071354.1, read as the reverse complement.
CTTTTATCAATTTTGAAAAAAGTTTAACTTTTAGTACATTAAAAGAATTTTTTCCCAGCGTTAATAATTTTACTTACCCTGACAAATTTATTGTTATTCTTGCATTTTACAAACGCTGGAGTTAAATAAGAATTCACGAATCTTCAATTTTCCGTTGTGAGTAACATTCCCAAAAAGATCTCATTTTCAAAACTATGGTATCAGTACCATTTTTTTCCTTGTTGGGGACCTTGGACCACTGCGACCAGTTCTTTGATCTATTGTGGTGTGTCCTCTTTTGCTGTATACCTTTACTTATGAACAGCTACTATGTTGTTGTATGTATCAGTATTTATGATATCTAAGGGAATGTCGTCTTGGTTGTACCATCTCTTGGCCTTCGCTCATAGCTTCCGTTTCAAGTGAAATTTTGGCAATACAACACTGCACAACGAATAAGGCATATGTTTGTAAAACTTTGAACTAATTGCTTTAAAAAGATTTTTAAAATAAAGTAGGCATTAACGTTAAGACAAAATGCGTTGTCACGGTCGGGCCATGTTGTACAGGTTGGGCAATGTCCTAAGATGGAAAAAATGTACTGAAATTCTAAATAGTGAAATGAAAAAATAACCAATTTGCTTAAAATTAGTCCATATATGTAAGTACGAATATTTTATTTTCAACTGTGTTTTTGCAAAATACAATATTACGACAATCGCCTTTACCGATATTTACTACTAATTTTTATCGTGTTAATTTTGTTTTATTTCGTCGCACTTCTCGTGACTTTTGTTTCCTAGCGAATAATGCGCTTCTGCGCTGGCCCAACCTTGATTACACAAGTGCCCCCCCCCCTTCCCCCTTTGAAATAAGCGCTCTTGTAGCATTTCGTCTTACCCTAACCTTAATCTTACCCTCTGGGATTTTTCTATAATGTATGGTCCAGATTTTCAATATGTATCGTGATAATTACCTTTTATGAATCATTTCTTGTAGCAAAATAAATAGCAGCTGGAAATTGAATTTAGTACGCGTGTTGTGTATACACGATTGAAACTCACAATATTGTTAAAAGTTAGCTGTCATAAAAAGAAGTTTCACAATGCTTCCATAGATAGTACGAATTACTAAAATCGCGGCGGACCGACTCTAACGACATTACCTACCCTGTTACTGTTACTTGTCAGGTCGTGTACAGTTAAAAATAAAATCAAATTATTTATATGATACCGTCTAATCATAGACGATAGTGCAGTCAATCACTGTGCTCGTTGCTCTTACCGTCAAAACTAATATGCCAAGTGCAACTATTAGCGAATCCGTTGTGCACGAAGCCAAGGGTATTATCATATAAATGCTATAATTACCCATGCCCAGTATACCAAGCCAGTTTGGTGACCCTGATGCATTTTTCCTGCATTTATACTGTGAAACATTTGCTCACGACAGCCCTCATTTTCCTCACACTTTGTGCTCATTGTAATGTTATCGTCCTCTTTATCCACTTAGTCGCTTCAATTTCAAGCTCTGTCTCTCGCCCAGCAGCCCCGGAGTTTTTCGTTAATCCACCCAAACGTACTGCATGCACAGACAACAAAGCGCTCTGTCAGACTGGAAAAGCGGCTCGGGGAAGAGAGACGAAATAATTGATAAGAGAAAAATAAAACAACAATTTATATGATATCTTTTTATGTTAATCCCAATGTTTTAATGCTTGCATATGCGCTCTTGTTATTTTCGTTAGCGCTTGTACTTGTTTCCTCTGTTCTGTCTCGCATCACTTCCCTTTTTCCAACATCTTTTCCCGTTTGGGATCTGTGAAGCGCTAATATGGTTTTTAATGCAAGTTTCCCGACCATTTATTCCTTCTTTTTTCTTTCACTCAAACTCATGGATTTCGAAGTTGACGGCGTCTGTAAGCGACGGATGAACGAACAAACGAACGAACAGCCAGCGGTGCGGCGGCTGCCTGGATCCGTGTTATCCAATTCCAATTTGATACGGCATGGCCCTCTTCTCTCACACGATGCGTCGTTTGTCTCGCTACCACCCCACCACCGGTTCATAGCCACATTCTCCGCCAGCAGCAGCCAGCCTATGCCGAAGCCAAAAAGTTGTTATCAAGTTCCCAAGATTATGCTGCGACCGGGGTTGTTTTGTATCCGAATGTATGTATTTGTTAGCGAGTTTTGAACATGGCGCATATTCTGCTGGGTTTTGTTTTCACCATCCTTGGCACCCAAATGGAGCCACCAAGTGGCATTCGCTGCGTATGTATGAAAGGGATTTAGTAGATCTTACGTGTGTATTTTTTAACTACCATTGCATTGTTTGATCTTATGCCACATACATTTTTATCGGCGCTCAAACCATTTTACATTATTCAATGCTTTCTTGTATAAATTACGCAGATTCAGTTGCAGGTGCAATCATATTATAATTTAGATTACAAATAGATGCTCACAAATGAGTTTTTCAGGATTAGAATCATATCTAAAAACAAAGCCATGGGTATAAAAGTCCTTAAGAACTTGACCCTTCTTTATCGACAGACTTCGCAGCCGCCCAGGTAACCAATAAGCATTTCCAATGCAATTTAAATGCAAGCCAATAAGCATTTAAGTTGCCTTAAATGCTACTTATGTGCAATTTTGGCAAAATATGCGGCTACTTTACTGCTAGCCCTCTTATAGTGCTGACAATGCTTATTTTCAGCTAGTTACCGATAAGAAGAAATTAAGGGGGACCCTACTCTGGAAGGTCGAAAAATAATAGATTTTCGTAAATTTTTTTCGGATTCTAGAATTAAAGTTAAGTGTTGGGGTATTTTGGTTATTGGTTAAGGTATATTTGAAGATATGTTTTGTATATTTTGGATACCAGAATAGTGCAAAAATTTCAGCTGAATCGGACCACTAGGTCTGAGATACACGTACTGCCAGCTGAGTAAACATTGTTTCGAGAAAAACGCGTTTAAGGGAACATAAACAACTAAATTTTTTGAAAAAGTCATAAATTTTTTATTTCAGAATTTGATTCTGCAGTCTTTTCCGCTTATTTTGATACTAATTTTGTAATGATCCGACCACGGGAAGTGGCCGAAAAACCATCGAACACATAAGCATTCTAGTGCGGCGTGGAACAACCTCAACGGAATAAAACGTCGCTCCTGAAAAACCACTATTTTCAAACTTTATGTACCTTTTTCTCAGAAACTACACAAAGCATCGGAAAAAACTTTTTTTTTGTTTTGTTGGTAGAAGCTTGGTAAAGACTTTTATAACTTTTGAGGTTTGAAAACTAAACACAGCTTGAGAAAAAATAAAAAGAACAAAAAAATGGCTAAAAAAATTAAAATTTGTCTTCGTTTTACTTTTTTTCTGGCTGTGATTCGTTTACAAAGCTCAAAAGTTATAAAAGTCTTTGCCAAGCTTCTACCAACAGAACAAAAAAAAGTTTGTTCCGATACGTTGTGTAGTTTCTGAGAAAAAGGTTCATAAAGTTTGAAAATCGTGATTTTCCAGGAGCGACGTTTTATTCCGTTGAGGTTGTTCCACGCCGCACTGGAATGCTAATGTGATGGATCGTTATTCGGCCACTTCCCGTAGTCGGATCATTACAAAATTAGTTTCAAAATAAGCGAAAAAGACCACAGAATCAAAATCTGAAATAAAACATTTATGACTTTTTTAAACAATTTAGTCGTTTATGTACCCTTAAAGATTCGTACAGCAATGCACTTCCCTTTAAGTGACCCACTCTATTTTCGCCGTAACTTTTCAACTAGATCTGATATCAAAAAATCCTTTTGGCATGACATTTCTGAAGGTATAAGGGCCTCGAAAATGTAAAAAAATAAAATTCGTTTTTTTCGACTTTCCAGAGTAGGGTCCCCCCTTAAATAGAATTGTGGATGACAATTTACAACAGTTATGCAGTCAAAAGGCTGATAAACAGCAACCTGCGGTATAAAACGCCAGGGATGCTAATAAACGATTGATTTACTGCTTATACTAATGCTTATTGGTTATCTTGGCGGTTATTAGAGTACAGGAAAATTACGGGGCTAGTGTAAAGATCCTGTTGACTCTATAAGCAGCACCGCCCAGTCGAGACTCGAACATACGACGACTGGCTTGTTATTATTCTTTATTATAAAGGGTTTCAGCCTGCGGCCTCTTTTATTATTTTTATCGCCTCTTTTATTTGCTTGTTTTATTAAAACAAACTAAAAATACTATACACTCAAGTCACTTTTTACGCGAAGGATACATCCCACGGAAATCAAAACCGCGTAAAAAAACCGCGTAAATTCTGAAATTCGCGTAAAAAACCGCGTAAATTCCGAAATTCGCATAGGAAAAACCGCGTAAATTCCGAAATACGCGTAAAAAAAACCGCGTAAATTCCGAAGTTCGCGTAAAAAAGCAAAATTTCGCTTAAAAAAAACTTTGTGGATTTCAACACTACGCGAAAGAATAGACGTTTTGAGCACATCCGCGTAAATTCCGAAAATCGAGCGAAAAAAAACTGCGTAAATTCCGAAATTCGCGTAAAAATAGTCGCGTAAAAAACCGCGTAAAAAGCAACTTCAGTGTACTTGCTTATGTATCAAAAGACGATAAAACTAAATAAAGCAAAGCTACATTTCGTTTTCGAAGTGCTACGATGGTGCCAATGCTACGATTCTGTTTACTTTTACAGCCAAAATTAAAAGCAGTTTAGGAAAACAAAATTCACTTACTGAACGAATTAGAAAAGGCCAATGAAAAATAAACTACATACAGGAGAAATATCAAAAATTATCTCACCAAATGAAAACTGAGTTAGAAAATATTAACAGATTTGACAGATAAAGTGCTGAATAACTTCATTTATGAAACAAGTTTTCTGTATGTTTTGGGATTAAATATTTCATGGGACGAAAAGACAGGTTAAGTGCAGGAATCCGCCGCAACTTTCTCAGCGGTACGTTCTGGTTGATCTTGCAAATAATGTCAGGACAACCTATGTTGGAAGACATGACACCTGAGATTACCTCGGCGCTTGTGGTTTCTTCACGTATTTCAAGATTTTCCGTAGTGTTCAGTAAGACAAAAGAGAAGCTAAAAGCTTGCTTAAAAGAATTAACTATATTTTTCTGGTATATTATTTTTGTTCTTTTTCGCCGCGTGTGATTTTCTTCAATAACTTTATCTCTTATTTAAAGTGATCTCTTCGTAAAACATATTCATTTCGCTCTCAATTTTCAATTTCCAATATAATTATTCAATTAAAAACTGCGACAGTCTTAATGATCATACTGGCCTAACAAGCCAGTCATCGTATGTTCGAGTCTCCACTGAGCGGTGCTGCTTGTACAGTCAATAAGATCTTTGCACTAGCCTCGTAATTCTCCTGTACTCTAATAGCCGACTGCGAAGTTTGTCGATAAAGAAGGGTTAACTTCTTAAGGACGTTTATACCCATGGCTTTGCTTTTAACCATATTTGGTCATTCAGGTCTGTCCAATGGGATACTATTTCTAACTTTTCCCATGTTAGTAATTCGTCTTTAACGGCGGATGTGAGCCAATAAATTTGCGTAATGATAGTTTCCCTGATACCGGGTCCGTAGACAGGCCCCCATTTTTGAGCCATCTGTAAAAAGGCAGATGGTTCCAGTTGGAAAATCGTACCCTCTATTATTCCACATTGAGCGATCTATTTTAATCACTTTATATGAGATATCCATATTGCATTGGGCCTTGCTTCCGTACAGTCAGATACTGAAATTACTAAGGGTGACAGATTTAACTCCCGAAGTATGCGAAGATGACCGATTTATTACCTTTGAGCATAGTTTTATTCCTTTGCAACCGTAGTGCGCCGAGCACTGCTTCCTTCTTCACATGAAGACGCAAGGGCAGCAAGCATAGCATCGCCTCCATGATTGCAGTAGGTGTAGTACGCTTGGAACTGGTTCTGGCCAGGCGCAGAGCTTTGTTTACTTTGGCCTAGGCTGTCACCTCATTCACCTTTGGCCATCATATGACTACAGCATAGGTTATCCTAGGTCGTGCACTGCTTTGCCAAACAGTGAGCTGCATACCCAAATTGCCAAACTTTTGTAACAGCATAATGTAGGTGGGCAGCCCAGTTTAGTTTTTTATCGAGAATTATTCCGAGATATTTGACTGCATTACTGAAGCTCAGTCTGACACCATTCAGATAGAGGGCGTTGTTTTCTCCACCTAGTGAATGGTATAACGACTGTTTTGGTGGGATTTATATTAAGCCTCTGTTGTATGCACCATGACATGGTGCGTCAAACGTTCCTCTGAAGATAATCACTAGGTCTTCGGCATGAGTAATGGTCTCATAACTAAGCTTTGAAAGCTTGTGACGGAGTGCGATAGCCACCAGTGACCAAAGCAATGGAGAGAACTCTTTCTTGCGGACATTATCACCGACGTATCTCCAAATACTACTGTGATTTGGCTGCTCCAAAGCATAGCTTGAGTCCCGCTCATTGTAGTGTGGTAGATTTCCTTTTGGAAGAGAGCCATATTAATTGATGCAACGGACGTGTTAACGCAAACGCCTTCGTTATCAAGAAAAACTCACAGTGCCGTATGTTGATATTTGACCGATAAGTGGGAAATATCAGCATACCAACCTTCTTAATAACTTTAGTTCTTTAAACTGTTACCACTGAAAGCCACTATATATATAAGTCAAACTTTTGATTTTTTAAACTGAAAATTGTGGCGCTAGAATTAATTTTAATCAGCTGGAACGGATTTTAATCACTTTAATAAATGCTTAATGTACTGAATTTTACTGATGTTTACCAAATTTGTCCTTAATTATTACTGTCAAATGACACAAGCGCTCACCCCAAGTAACAATTCCAAAGCCACTTGGTTTTACTTGAATTTTAAAAAGGTTTTATTGCGGTATTATTACCTCTGGGTTTATTGTGGTATTGCGCAATACCAAGAGGATACGAGTCCAAAAACGCTTATAGCTAGAAAGAAAACCATAATAAAACTGTTAATAAAGCAAATTTATTGTGGTTACTTACATTACCACGCTAAAACTTGTTGGCTGCACCACGTCTCTTATAAACTTACCATAAGTGTGGCGTAGCAATACAAAATGGCGCACCAATCAAAATTGATCTTATCGCGGCTACTTGTCAAACCGCAATAAATCTGTTAGTTTTATAGAGCTATTAAAACGGTAACACCCTGACCAAACAGTTTTTTTGCTGCTATTATGAAGAATACCAAGGTTCAACACCAAAATCATTTTTTATGCGAAGCCATATTGCCATATTCTAGTATTTTGTTTTAGCTCGCAAACAACAATTCATCAAAGCAAAGTGTTTTGCAGAAAGAAAGTTATTATCAATCGGTTTTCCTGTCAGAGGAAGCAACTAAAATGATTTTGCTAGAAATATAGGTTGAATATTTTCAATTTTTTAAAATAACCAGTTTCCGAAAATTGCACAATTTCAGTGGCGCGCTGATTTTATTGACCATGTGCATATCAATATGCACGATGAAATTAAATGCGCACATGCTGCAAACCAATGAAATTGCTTAAAATTTAATAAATATTTTATGGGATATTTTATTCTGGTCGCTATAAACCAAATCGTTCAGAATGATCTGTCAGTTAAACCTAAACTATTCTGTTCACGGAAAAATTTTTAAGTTGACAAAACTAGCGAACTTATTTAGCTTATTTTAGCCAGAAAAGCGAAAAGCTAAAAGCTTTTTTAAATTATGGCGATGGCTGTCAAGCAGCGAAAGCTTAATCGGTTTTATTGCTGCTTTCACCAGAGCGTTTTACGATTACTTGAGCTTATAACCTGATTCTTATAGCGGTTATGAAAACATTCTGAGGAGTGGGCCACTTGGTCAGAAAGCAGTTACATAGCGGTCATCAGAAAGTTCTGGTGGAGCTCATAGTTTTATTAGCAGTTTTATGAAATTGGTCATGAAAACCACTATACGAACGTAATAAAACTTGGAATTGTTACTTGGGACATGTCTACCCCAATATGGTATGTAAAAAGCGAGTGCTTGACTTTTAGAAATGCTCTAAACAATGCTCAGAGTAGCGAGGTGGTGTTTCTCTTGAGCAGTATTGATGTTGGTTGGTTTATTTATTAGATACACTTTACATAATAGTATTCAGTATTGAGGTGGTCACAAGCTTCAACATTTGAAATAATGTAAGTTTTTTGACAACAATCTTTAATTTATCATACTTTTTCTCGAAAACACTGTAAAGTTTGTTTATATTAATTACATCTCTGGTTGAATGATTTAGGATGATTTTCCTGTCAAAAGATTCTAAAAATATGAACGAAATACTGCATTTTAAGCTCATTTATTTTGATTTTGACTGATTAAAGTAGGCGAAGCCTGATGATTCGGTTCACTATTCTTCATATGATAATTCTGGCGAGGATGATGCTGATGATGATGGTCTTACCTCATACCCCCACAAAAGTTTGAGCAAGACGGTTTATCTATAAGATAATTAATATTATAACAATTTGAATCAGTTATGCAAAAAAGACGAACTGATCTCATGAAACAGATATAAATTCCTTCCAAAATTTGTTCACTTACTATACCGCGGGGCAATCTAATTGAAAAAGCTTTTGATGTCTACCAGAAAAGTTTGCAAGTATATCTAGCAGTCCACCGGATAACCCACTAATCCTTTATGATTTCTCTCAGAGCAAGCAAAAATCATTTTCCAAAAAACTTTTAAAAAAGTCACTTATATCTGTATTCCGCGCGCGGGTCAAACAGGAAATTTTCGTGCTTGACTATGTGGAGAATCTGCTGTCTTTCCTGAAGCAATACGATTGTTCTATTTAGGGCATCTTGCCATTACGCAATAGAGGCCATAGAAGCTATGTTCCTAACATCGTGAAGGTTAGGGTAAGCCCCGTGCAGAATTGATCCGATTGCGTTTGTGTTGGGCAAATTTGAGAGATAATATCTCAGATTATATGGAAGAACTTTGTATGTTTCCCCATAATACCGAAATGCTTGGACCATTCTCTATCAAATTGGTCACTTGTTAAAAAGAGAAAGTCTCTAAAAATGGAGGAAAATCCAATTAAGGAAAGGCTTTGTTTTTGGAAATTTCGCGTCACATCTGGTTACAACAATCCACTTAACATCACTAGCTGACTGACTAATTTCAGTTATAAATAGGTTGTTGTAACTAAATACGAGGGGGGGCTCCGTAGCCGCAAGGTTACCGAGTCTGCTTTGACAAGCGAGTGGTCGTGGGTTCGAATCTTAGTAGAATCAAGCCATTCAATGTCAAGTGACTTTAGCATGGGTTTATTTCTCAGGCCCCTCCATATACCGTTCCTTCATGCTGAATTCTATATATTTACCCACTGAAGCCTCCTGACTGTGCAAATGTCCCTCCTATAGTTAAGTGTACTGGTCAGAGGTACGAATGAGTCCTCGCCAGGGACGGCTATAATATGGGATAGTGCTGGCAGCGAGGAATAAGTGGGTAAAAAGTAGATCAAGCTTTGAAGGAAGGGAACCCCAATACACACAAGCACGCATAAATAAAATATCGCTCACTCAATAGCGATTATAGCAAAAAGAAATGCAGTGCAGGTCATACAGCAAACACCCGGGCGATATTACAATAGATCAACTATACTGGTCGCAGTAATGAGTCCACACATGGAAAAAAAAAACTAAATACGAGGAAAGTTTGCTGCTTGGGAAGTGACTGTAAAAGAAAGTGGTACATTCGGCGGGTGGAACCATACTGCGAAGCCGCATCAGCGACGGCAATGAAATTGGCCGATGATCAATAGGTTTATCAGTTTTCCAGTATTACCGAAACCATTTTGCTTTGCATACCAGGAGGGTATTGTGTAACTGATACCTTAGTGTGTCTCTTAACTGTGTTACAGGGGAAGCTCACTAGCAAAAGACTCTGTGACCATAGTCCCAGGATTGACTTACTACTGGGTAATCAGAGGGGCTTGGCGGACCTTGCTGTATAAACCGTGCTATTGTGATAAATTGGATGCTTAGTAATTTAGAAGAATGGAACTAGGATACCTATTATATTTTATTACATTTTTTCCTATTGTGGATGTGTGTGTGGATGTGGGTGATTGGTGAAAAACCGGCACGTGCCGCTGCCGCTGCTGTAGAATGTACTGGTCGATGATTTCCTGCTGCTTTCTGCCACAAAGTCACTGCTTGAGGAGGGGGAGATCCGGTGTGCGCTTTGCCTGCGCAGCGTAGTGGATACTGCAGCTACTAACTACGTCACTTGGATTCGGGCGACGACGTTGCTGGCCGGTGCTAGTCCGTTCGTTCTGGTTTTCCCTCTTTGACGGAGATCGACAGGCCCAAGAGGATACCGGATTGACCGTGCCGAGAGGGGAATGCCCTCTTTAACGTTTATGGCCCAAGGTCAGAGGACTGCCGTTGGTCCGTGATGGGTTAGACATAGCGAGCATCCAGAGCTCACTAGGCCGATCGTGTACTGACCTTCAATGGCAAACAGTTCCACGGTTGCACCAACAATGTGTGGTATACCAAAATGTCCAGTGAGGGCGGTATCAGGAGACAATTACTCCTAGTAATCTAGACAATTACGGACAAAGGTTCCGTTATCTTAGCATTCCAATTGGGTAAACAAATCCTAAGCCATTCACTACACTCACTAGCACTTTTAACTTTTAAAATTTTAAACTTTAGCACACGACAACCAGACTATATCTGAAGAATAGTGGTTCTTTTAGCCACCAAGAAGCTTTTTTGCGGTAGTTATCGTTGCTTATGGTCGCATTTTTTGCGTAGTTTTAACTTGTCATATCACGTATAACAGTTTTCCTCCCTCGATCAGTTTTTCTGTCATACTCATAGGTGGCTATCGTTGCACCACCCACTTGTACGCACTGTGTCACGTGTTTAATGTTTTAGTGTGTTGATAATATTTTAAATATTTATTTATTTATTTATTTTAATAACCTATCTAACCTATATTAACAAATAACAATTTTTTAACGTTTAACTAACCCTGCTAACAATAGCCCTAGAAACGTGAAAGTGAACAAAACATTTAAGCACATATTAAAAAAACAGAAGTAACGCTCGGGTACAATTGATCCACTGCGACAGTCTCAATGCTCGTCTTTTGTAGCATGATCCGATTGGCAAAATCTTTGAACTATCATAGTTTTGAATTCGAATGAGCGACCGTGAGTAAGGACAATGTTCACCCTGACTAACGAGCTGGTCGAAGGTCTTTTTTCGCACTCCATCATTACCAGTGTTTTGTTCGCATTCTCTTTAACAATGTACAGTAAATGTGATCACTATGGAACTATAAACATGGTCACTATCATACAAAGCATTTTATCTATTTGTGCCGTAACTGCCGTAAATTAGAAGGCTATTGCCTTATTCGGCAAAATAAGTTTTCTTGCAATTCGGGTCATCATGTTGACTTGAAAATAATATTTGACATCCATTTTTGGCTCTACCAGCATCATTACCTCAGGTTAATTTTGAATCCCAAGCGGCACTCAGCTACTTTTAATCAATACATGGAACCTAAAATACCATGACATTATTTGCTTGCTTGCAAATCAATAATCCATATCAGAAGCATAAGCTTGGCCGTTCCATTTACAATGGATTGGATATATGTTGCAACTAGTGTGCCCAAACCCAAATACTATATTGATCCGTTTGCATTTGCGTTCCGAAAATTTGACAGATTATATAGAAAAGCCATCAAACGTGTCATCTGTGTTTCGGTCTTTATTATGATTAGATCATTGCCCCACTAAAAGTACAGAACTACTTTTACTACTACATTTTTCATGTAGGGTGTAAAAAGTTCACTCGAAGATATAAAACTTAGCAAACTAAAAAAAGTTTTGAAAATATCAAGCAAGGAATAACCCACTCCTATCGTCTTCTTTTGTTGGAATCAGAAAAAGCATTAGACAAAACATGAAACGGAACGATGTTTCACTCAGCACACCCACCGACCAACCGGAACGGGTGTTATGTATGTATATGGCTAAACAAATATTGTAATATGTTCCAAGAAGCTTTTATTTTTATTGTATCCACTTGAGCCCCGCATACCGCCGAGCTGCTCCATCCGACCAATACCATTAATGCACAGCAAACAGCCGAACATGGGACCCACCCCTCTTCACAACAGTTGACCTCCAGCTAGTTAGCTGACTGGATAAAGGCGGCTGTGTCGGCCTTCTCTTTCACACGGTACCCACTGAGTGCAGCCAAGCATCTTTCATGTAACTACCAGTGTTCCAGTAGCAGCAACCAATTCGCATTTGCGGATGATGAATTCAGACATAAAAATAACACACAGCATAAATGGTACATGAGATTGAGAAAAAAATACCTCCTTCGCGAGAAGCAGTCTCTTAGTAACTTCAAGTACATACACACGTACTCTCATCGTCTCTAGCTGGAACCAGCGAAGACAAAATAAGCGCCGCCACCATCATTCATCATATCGGAAAGCTCAGCTCCCTCTCTCGGCTCGGCGGAAAACAGATGCAGGCTCGTTGTGTTTGCTTCTAACTCCAAGCAAGGTGCCTGCCGTCTGTTTGGTCCGTCGGTTCGGTGTGTGCCAGCGTCAGCTGCTGCTGTGGCCACGATTGAGCGACGGCGAACGCGATTGGATTGGATACCAACCATGCTTTTTCAACGAGCGACAGCAGAACTTCCAAACATTCAAAACCACTGCGAGGCGTGTCGGCGATTGTCGACTCCGTTTTCTTCGCTTTTCGCGCACGATGTTCTTCTTGGCTGAGGCTCGGCTCGGCCCGGCAGCATATGGCATACTATGATTGTTTGTTTGGGTGTATGTACTGGTTTTGTGTAACGTTCTTTCTCAAAGGGGGGAAAAGAGATGGCAATGGATCTATGTATTAGTATTACCCATACGATCATACTATTAAGTGAAGGGGAGCGGCGGAAGAGAACAAGATAAGATAGACTCGCGAGAAAAATTGTAGTGCACGGAATGGAAAATGTTTCCACGCGTTTTTGCTGTCGTCATGATCTTTTCCGTTTGGGTGATGCGCTCTCTCTTTAGCTCAAGAATTTGCCGCCTCAGGAGACTTTTATGTTATGTGGTAGGTACCATGGGTGGACCAAGCCAGCGACTGGGAGTATGGCGCGCACTGATGCACTCTTACAGACACGAAAGATCGGAGCAATAACAGCGCAACACTTTTCCAACATGTGTTTGTGGTCCGCCTTTAAGTGGAAAAAAAGTGCTGCAGTAACGCAGCGGGTTGGTTTCTGTGGGTGGGTGGTAGGGGCAGGGAAATCAAATCTTGTTGAGTTTTCGTAGTATGGTGAACTGAACAAGATAGGTTAATCGCAGTGTCGCAAAATTGTCCGATGTAGGCCACTGATTGTTAACAGGTGGATTGAGCTTACAGGCTTAAAGGATTGAGGTACAGATTATAGATGAAACACTGTAACGTAATGTCTCCTGAACAATGAGACGTCTAATATTAAATAACTATATAATATAGGTTTCAGTAATTAAATAAAGTGTGCTAGAGATATGTATGAGTTAATCATTGCATTCTATGAAATCTTTCATACGCTTCATTTCACGCATATTCTGGAATAGGGCCCAATCAACCATTATAAAGTTGATATTTTTGATTTACTATGGCTGAATATTATATTCTGAAATAAAGTTTGTTACAACTAAAATGTAGTCAAACAAGAATTCGTTTAAATTAATTTTTTTTATAAAAGCTACTCAAATTATTTTTCTTTGTGGATCCTAATTAGTAAAAAAATATTCAGCTAAGCTTCCGATTGATCAATTTCGAATTGCCGAACCTTTCCTTCCACTCCTGCCAGCAGATTCTGTACAGCTACCTCGTCTACTTAGTACGCTACAGAACGCTGGTTTGCCATGCTGCGCGAAGCAAGCTTCTAACAGCATTTTGAACCTTCTTCAAGTTCTCCCTCTTTGGTAGAATGTCGACAAACGTTCCCTGAACATTTTTATTACGTTGGCAACAGTTGATTTAGCCGTTTTTAACGATTTCGCTAACCCGACGCGCGAGTAGTTCGGATTTTTTCGAGCAAATTTGCATGCATTTGTTCTTTTACTTGGATTGCGTGTTGATAACTGAACAGCAAACTCAAAATAAGGGCGTCATTTTGTAAACCATCTACAACATGGGAGAAGTTAAAATTTTTTGAAAGCTCGATTAAAAGAAATGCATCAAGTTTAAGTCGATTTAATTTTGATCGTAACACCCTTTAGTTATAACTTTATATTTGCACTGAGAAATGGCAACCCCAAATAAACAAATATGACATAAATAAATAAAAATTTGAAAACCGTACATTCCCGGTCACCTTGGGGATACGTACAAGAAAACGTACACTTTATACTTTTGCGCCTTTTATGCGATCAACAATTCGATGTTACTTTTCAATGGTTTTCTTCGATACTCATGTAACCACCAGCATTGCCAATGTGCCAAACGCTAGAAAAGCTCGTACGAAGTTTTCCCTGCAGGAAGGAGCGACGGGTGAAAACTTATAGAGTATCACGAACTTTTGTACTAAAGGCGACTACTCGCTTGCCGTTAGCTCAGAGCTCTATGGCGGATGGTGCTGTAAATAGGACAGAAATAAGCAGCATATAGGATGTTGCCGTATTTTTATGTAGCGAAAAGAGACAGTCATGAAGTTCTACTGCAAGTCCAGCGGACGATGTAGAGCTCGACTCTACATCTGTATTTGTTCGACAAATGTTCACATTAATAGAGTTCAGGGCGAGTGAATTTAAAATGTTACTTATATGCAATGCTGTCTAGAGGCGAAATATACTGCCGCTCCATAGCGAAAGAATCAGTAGAGGGCAATTATGCTTGAACTACCATGTTACACTATTTCAGAAGCAAAAATTTGTAAAACAGTATTATAATGCGATGTAAATTTCAGTGCCATTAGTACGGGCAGTCCAGGTTTTTGGCACGCAATGTCACCTGATCCAGTTTTATTCAGGGTGAATTTTCTGTTCTAGAAAGCCATACATTTTGTCGACTTACAGATTATGATTGTCTTAAGCGTAGTTGGGAATTAATTAACCCCTCGGTCGTTCACTCTGATTCGTTGCGGTGGAAAGTCAACGAGGGTACACTAATTACATAAGCAGGCCGTCGGGGAAAATTTATGAGAGGGGTTCACGCCGCTTGATTCACTGGTGACAGGATTCTACAGCCACCCGTGGAAAGTAAAAAGTGTTATTTTGGTGGAATAGGTAACGACATGCTATGACGGTTTTCTCTCGCCTCTGCTACCGCACTCAAACATCGATTTTCGGAGGGTTGAGCACCATCGCGCAAACGCCAGGAAAGAACCTTATCGTCTTCACAAAATTGTTCCCTTGACTGCGACATAACGAAAGTACAAAGCGTCGCTATCATGACCGACAGAAGATCTCGTTGGACGTTTTGTATAATGCTCGTTTTCCGCGCAGAGAATGTTATCCGAAGGTTCCAACAGTATACCAAGCCACATTATTGGGAAATAAAAACATTTTTATACAACGCCAGAAAACATAATAACCAACTCCGGAACTGTTTTGATAGCCAGGGTCCAATCGAGTGTACGTATGTTGATTTTACAAGTTGATTTTATTTTACGAACCTCGTCACACCGGAGTTTAAGCATTGTATTAAAATATTGCCATTTCCTTTTTAATGATTTTAGCTTAACCACTGTTGTATTAAACGCCATCCTTTCCAAGTCTACCAAAATCACATAAAACATAACATCTACTGCTCAGCCCTGTTTGTTTTCCTAAAGCTTGCTATATCACGGTTCAGTGGTTTATAATAACAGCGTTAGCACTTGTCCTCCCTGCTTCGTCGTTCGTTCTTGCTGATCCCAAACTTTGCTTCCTACCTCCCCACAAATGTCATCCCCTTTGGCTTTGGAAAAATCTAGCCTTTCCTTTATTCACTTTCAGTGGAAACTGTCCGCTTGCTGTGTTGTATCTCGCGAGTTGCGACGAGCATCCCACCGCCACAAAATGGATACTTTTCACGAGTCTCGTTTCGCAACATTTATATAACCTACCGACCATATAATTCAGTTCGTTTCAATCTCGCTACACTGAAATTCATCTTCTTCCGCCCCGAACCGCTGCCATGGTTGGCGTCTATAATGTGATGGTGGTATGAAAAGCGTAAGAAAAATCTGCTGTGTTAGTCAAGGCAAAAATAAGTTCCAGTGGCATTGCCACCGGTTATAAAAAAAAGTAGAATATCCAACATGTCTGAAAAAGGATTTTCCTCGTTCCGTCAGTCAACATCAAAATACAAGAGAATCAAGAGAGACTAAATAGATAGAAAACTTATGATGGCGGGTAATTGAGCCTAAGCCCGCAGCAAACCTGTCATTTCTTGTACACTTTTTGTGCAATGACCGCCGCATTGAAGCGGTGTAATGTTGGCGTCTGAGCGACATTTTCTTAAAGGCAAAACATTCACGAATCACTGAGGCGTTTCTTACGACAGGTAAATAGGTATTCAATGTTTTTAATGCTGATGGAATTTCTGTTGATTTAATACATATAGCACTTAAAGATTATGTCTATTTTTTATAGCAATATATTGATTGGACAACTTCTTCGTAAATGAAATAAGAATTTAGCTTAAATTAAAACCAAAGTTATCGGCATGCCTAATTTATTCTAATGATTTATTTATTTATATATGATACATATTGTATACAAAGAACATCTTGGATTTGGTTTGAATGAGTTTACGATGGCATATTATCTACTTTTTTATTTATTTCAATAGAGTTAGCGAAATTATTGTCAATCAGAAACACTATGATGAAATCTGCCCTATTTAATGATGCAATCTGTATCTCGTTTAACAAAATAAACTGTAAGTTACCGTTTCATGCCAGTCTTTGCGCTTAGACTTTCAAAATCACATACGAATTTTGTTTTAATCAACGACATAATAAATGTGTTAAGTATCGTTTTCTTGACATTTTGGTCGTAACTTAAAAATATTCTGATCATAGCACGAACCACAAATCTACTTTATTTTACAAGCTATGTAACGGACAGCTTTATTGGACGATCTTAAACTGACGCGGTCTAAAGATACCTATCCGCTGCTTTCGACAAGGTTAATCACCGCCTAGTAGAAACTAAATTGGATCGGTAGGATTTTAGTGGCAATCTGTTAAGATGGCTAGAAACTTTCTTAACTGGACGAATCCTGAGTGTAAAAATCGGTGACGAGCTCTCTGATTCGTTCCCTGCTACTTCCGGGATTGCGCAAGGCAGTCATCTGGGTCGACTAGTGTTTGTCATGTATTTTAATGATAAAATCCGCTCACTATAGTGCCCAAGACTCGTCTTCGCGGACGTCTTGAAGTTATTCAACAGGATTGAAGTTATTCAACAGAGTGCAGCACAGCATTAAGGGAGCTCTCCCGCTAAACAAAGTTTTATTACTTTGGGTGCCCGGTCAATGCGGAATCGAGGCCAATGAATTTGCTGACAACCTAGCAAGACAAGGATCAGCTCAGCAATTTATTGGTCCTGAACCGTTTCTGGGCACCTCCACATCCGCCGTGAAAGGCGAACTGATGACATGTGAAAAGCTAGAAATAGCATCCCGTTGGAATAAAACACAGGGTTGTAGACAGTTTATCTACCCAAATCCTGCAGTAGCTAAAAAAATACTCCATTTAACTCGTAGTGAACTATGCACAATCACGGTACTCCTAACAGGACACAGCCCCGCTATTTATCATTTAAAGAATATCGGCAAGGTATCATCCGACACCTGCCGCTTTTGTAACTCTGAATCTGAAAGTTCAGCGCATCTGCTCTGCTATTGCGGAGCTCTTGCATTATCAAGGTACAACTTCTTAGGAAGTTTCCTTCTTACTCCATATCAGGTATGGAGCCTAAATCCCAAAACAGTCATTGGCTTTATAAACCATGTAGTACCGAATTGGCGCACAGGATTACAACTATCCCGCTCAACTCCATCAATGGGTATGAGCGGTCCGTAAACTGTGTACAACAATCGGGGCCTGCCACAAAAGAAGATCACTAAGACTGTCGCAGTGGCCTTTTAACCCAATGTCCTTCTGGCATACAAAAAAAAATTCAACAGGATCCATAACACTACCGGCGCATTCTTTCTTCAACAACAACTCGATATGTTTGCTAACCGGTGATTTGTGGTGAGACGTCTTAACTAAGGCTTGTTGACAGAGGCACCTTTGAAATAAAGTACTTTGCTATGACCACTCAGTTAGCTTCGAGGTACGATGCTGGTCTAACAAGCAAGTCGTCGTATGTTCTAATCTCGGCTGGGCGGTGCTTGCTAGATAGAGTCAGTAAGATCGTTGCACTGGCCCTGTAAGTTTCCTGTACTCAAACACCCGGCTGCGAAGTTTGTCGATAAAGAAGGGTAATATCTAATGACGGTATAAACCCAAGACTTTGCTTTGATATGACCACTGGAAGCGAGAGTTTGATTACGTTTGATTACGCTATCACACGCTTCAACTACAATTTATTTATTTATTTAACTGATTATAGGCTTCGCCCGGTATCAACATAAAATTAAAAAACTGTTACATAAAATTCATATAAAACAATCTGAGACTACATGTACTTTGCTGCTTTGTCATTTCTACATTAATTATATCACGATGAGTGTTAAACATGGACATCATTCTTTACATTGGTTCATTTCTAACCTAATTTTGCACTCTATTTGTTAAGTGAAAAGGTCTAACCCGTCTCAGTGAGGAACGTCCATCGTATACCGTTTTTTGACTTAACAGATACGGCGAGTTTTACCTGCCGCTCAGCAGATCCTTCAAGAAAAGAGCATCTATGGTACGTCGTCTGCTCTCTGAGCTTTCCGTTCCTATCAGCATGCATAACGATTTGTAATCTGGCATCTCTTCAGACCATCCTAAATTCCGTAGGGTATAACGTATAAATTTTTTCTGGAAGATGCTTAATTGGTAGCTAGACCAAGGGGGGAAGCTAACTGGTAGGTTCCAGAGGGGAGAAGGGTTGTATTGGGGGGACGTGAATGTATCTGTACACTCAAGTACTTTTTTACATGGTTCGATTATATTATTATTTGGGAAAGGCCCGACATTCGTCACGTAAATGGCCCCTAAGTTGCACCGTTCTTGAGTAATTGAAAAAAACAAACCGTGTAAAAAAAGACTTGAGTGTATGTTCGCCCTAAGCTTAACCGTTCTCCACCGAACTTGGCATACACATTCCTTGATCAGTACAGCAGAGTTGACAAAAAGGGATCGCTGCTCAGAGAAAAGATAAAAATAAGGAAAAAAGGCTTTGTTTCTCTTTTTCCTTTTTGGGGATTTTCGAAGAGCCAAAAGCCAACAGATGCATAAGTGGAGGGACAATAGGGTGAAGCTAACCGGAAGGAGGGGTGGTTAGGAAGAACGTGAGTATGTACATATGTTTCGCCATAGCTCCGGAACACCTGGACGCTTCTTCATCAAACCTGGCACACTTGCTGTTTAACATAGTAGAATCAGTTGACAAAAGAGAGTGACAGTATTTAACAATGGGGGATGCCCAAATAAGTAATGAAGCATCCACGACGGATCAGATGTTTGCTCTATGTCAGTTACTAGACAAGTTCCGGGAGTACAACTTGCAGACTCATTACCTGTTTGTGGAATTTAAGTCGGCATATGATTCAGTCAAACGAGCTGAGTTGTGGCAGATAATGCTAGAACATGGTTTTCCGACGAAACTTGTTACACTGATTCGCGCGACGCTGGATGGGTCAAAATCGTACGTCAGAATAGCGGCTGGGACATCAGCCGCTTTTGTGACGTTAAATGGACTAAAGCGAGGGAATGCACTTTTTAACTTGCTATTTAACATTGCCTTGGCAGGTGCGATCACGAAATCTTACATGCTCCTTAGTTTTGCGGATGACGTCGAATTCATCGGAATCAACCGTAAAGCAGTGTAAGACGCCTTTAGACTTTTTAAATGGAAGCAACATGATTAGGACTTACCATTAACACTGCCAAAACGAAGTAGATGGTTGCTGGTAGGAGACAAATGGTGCTGGTGCCGAGATAGAGCCGGATGGGGCACGATATGAAGCAGTGGAGGAGTTCATAAAGGGTGTCCCACATTGAATTGCATCACGGAAAAAACACTGTAGCAAAATTACCTAGTTGACCGATCCTTTTCAAAATTTCAGACAATAGAATCTATACCTATAAAGAAGGATTTCTGTCTGTCTGTCCTGTGTTCCTTATAGAATCAAAAACTACTGAACCAATCGGCGTGAAAATTTGCATGTAGAGGTTTTTGGGGCCAGGAAAGGTTTTAGTGATGGTTAGAGACCCCTCCCCCCACTAAGAGGGGGGGCTCCCATACAAATGAAACACAAATTTCTGCATAACTCGAGAACTAATCAAGCAAATAGAACCAAATTTGGCATGTGGGTGTTTTCGGTGACAAGAATTTATTCTAGGGTAATTTGAGACCCCTCCCCTCTTTATAAGGGGAATTATAACTCCTCTCCCCTTTAAGAGGGGGGGTTTCCATACAAATTTCCTCATAACTCGAGAACTAATCAAGCAAATGGAACCAAATTTGGCACGTGTGTGTTTTTGGAGACAAAATTTTTTTCTATGATGAATTGGGACCCCTCCCCACTTTAAGTGGGGGGGGGGCTCCTATACAAACGAAATACAAATTTCCTTATAACTCGAGAGCTAATCCAGCAAATGGAACCAAATTTGGCATGTAGGTGTTTTTGGAGGCAAGAATTTTTTCTATGATGAATCAGAACCTCTCCCCACTTTAGGAGGGGGGGCTCCTATACAAATGAAATACAAATTTCCTCATAACTCGAGAACTAATCAAGCAAATAGAACCAAATTTGGCATGTGGGTGTTTTCGGTGACAAGAATTTATTCTATGGTGAATTGAGACCCCTCCCCTCTTTATAAGAGAAATTATAACTCCTCTCCCCTTTAAGAGGGGGGGCTTCCATACAAATTTCCTCATAACTCGAGAACTAATCAAGCAAATGCAACCAAATTTGGCATGTGAAGGTTTTCGAGAGCAAGAAAATTTTTTATGGTGAATTAGGACCCCTCCCCACTTTAAGAGGAGGGGCTCCTGTACAAATGAAATACAAATTTCCTCATAACTCGAGAACTAATCCAGCAAATGGAACCAAATTTGGCGTGTAGGTGTTTTTGGAGGCAAGAATTTTTTCTGTGATGAATTAGGACCTCTTCCCACATTAGGAGGGGGGGCTCCAATACAAATGAAATACAAATTTCCCCATAACTCGAGAACTAATCAAGCAAATAGAACCAAATTCGGCATGTGGAGGTTTTTGGAGGCAAAAATATTTTCTACGGTGAATTAGGATCCTTCCACACTTCAAGAGGGGGGGCTTCTACACAAATGAAATACAAATTTCCTCATAATTCGAGAACTAATCAAGCAAATGGAACCATATTTGGCATGTGAGTGTTTTTGGAGGCAACCATTTTTCCCATGATGAATTAGGACTTCTTACCTTTTTAGGAGGGGGGGGGGCTCCCATTCAAACGAAATACAAATTTGCTCATAACTTTAGAACTAATCAAGCAAATGGAACCAAATTTGGCATGTGAGAGTTTTAGATGGCAGAATTTTTTTTCTGTGGTGTATTACGACCCCTTTCCCTTTTAAGAGGGTGGGCTCCCATACAAATGAAATACAAATTTCCTTATAATTTGAGTACTAATCAAGCAAATGGAACCAAATTTAGCATGTAGGAGATTTTTGAGTCTTGAATTTATTTTATGATAGTTAGAGACCTCTCACCCCTGTGGTAGGGGGATATGGACTCTCATACAAATAAAACAGAAATTTTTGCGAAACTCAAAAACTAATCCAACTCGAGAAATTCGAGACTCTTCCATAAAACATTAATCAATAACAAGACCACAAAAACTATCTATAGTAACACTAGATCATTCAGGACGAGCCGGTCGCGAGTGTTGCCGGTGACCCGCCGTCGGAAGCGCCGCCCACTGGGGGGCTTGCAAAACTCGAGAAGTGACAAAGATCATCCGAGATTCATGATTTATGTACAACACAGGTTAATTTGTGGCAATACGAAGTTTGTCGGGTCAGCTAGTATAATATAAGAATATAATAGTTGAATATAATAGTAGAATATAATTGTTGAGTGACGCTACGCAATTGAAGGTGACGTTGTCGAGCCCTGCTCATAAGGTTCTGTACATCTGGCTGCAGCTTCTTCTGTGCGAAACCCAACTTTTTCTTCATATCTTTCTCAGATTTTACCTTTACGAAAGTGACCCCGTTGACTTCGTATCACTTCAGGACCTTCCTTTGAATAGTGGCACCAAGATAGATCTGGCCACATGATTGCAGGCCCCTCTTGTTGCTTCAACAGAGGAAGCAGAAGCTTCTGTAGACACTCTTTGAGGTAAATCTGCCCGTTTACAATCCCGGTAGTCACGAACGGTGCAAACGGAGTGCACCACATGAGAAGATCGCTTGCCAAATCATGTATTTCTTGGCAAACTTTGGAAGTTTCTACTTCGTTACTTCATCCGGAACTTTAAACTTGGGCTGGGTGGTGAAGAACAGTAGCCCCCGGAAGCTACTGAAAGTCTGCCTTGACGTAAGTCTCATCATCCATGATGAGATAATAAGGTTTCATCAGGATCTGCCACACTTAAAAAATAGTGCCGAAATTTCAACAGCCGAACGTTCGGCAAAAATATCGATGGTGAAAATCGACATGTACGGATCTTTAGTAACGTTTGATAACATAAAAAAATTTTCCGTACGGTTGGCTGTCGAGATTTCGGTAAAATTTTGCCGAGCTCGGTGCTTTTTTTTTAAGTGTGTGGGTGTACAATTTCTGGGCCCGTGATTTTCCCACCGTATATTGCCGTTTGTCACGATTTGGAGCCTTCTGCACTTCTGTACGTAAGCAGTTCCTCCCGGTCCTTGGCTTTCTGAACGAAAGACTTGGCAGATTCAACTTTTTAGCCACATCCCAGACCGAAGCATTGAAATGCCGCATAAACGCTTTCACGACACGCTTGCATCCTGAACTAATAGAACATCCATTATGACCGTATTTCTCCTTCCCTTCGATGTTCAGAGTTTCGTAGTAACGTATAACGTTTAATCACACGTCTCACCGTTCACTGCACAATTCCGAGTTGTTTTTCTATGTTCCGAAGAGAGAGTTGAGGATTTTCCAGGTACTTGCGCAAAATCAATTCGCGACGTGCGACGTTACTTTTCGAGTGACAGTGTACAGTGTAACCATTACTCTCTAAACTACTTCTACCCAAATTTTCTAGCGAAAATACCCAATGGGTTCTACAGCGTTTTTTCCGTGCCGCAATTTGATATGGAACACCCTTTATCCCTAGGTACGCTCGTAACATGTGACAACGATGTAAGCCGCGAAGTAACACGACGATTTGCAGCTGCGAATTAGCCTTATGAATTACGTAGCCGATTGATCGATTGATTGAAGCGTCTTGCGGAGGGAAAAGCAGGCTCGACTTCCAGCTTGAATGCGTCATTAAATCTGATTGCTCGTATTATTGTCAGCGGTTACCAAAGATCACAAACAGACGAACTCATCAGTTTTTTATTCTGGAGCCTTTTTTATTTATTTATTTATTTATTTAATTCTGCCCTTTTCCTACCATATAACCATTGGTTTTCGACGCAATGATGTTCTTAGTCTGGCGTAGATTGCCTCCGCCGGCCCAAGGTTTCTTGTAATGAAACCTGAGATATTATTTGCAGTTTGAACCGTTTGACATGTTTTTTACATCGTGATTTGTATTGTTGGTATGTGGAGCTACGCACCGACTGCGTGGAAAAACGCACAATAGCATGTTTTCGGTTTTAGTTCTCGGGATTTGTTTTTCAAAAGAGCGTATATGTTTTCAAATGTGTAATAGGACTTTTTTTTATTACAGTCACTTTAACAGCTTGGGTAATTCGGGACTTCTGCGGGGTTGGGATTTGAACCCGGGTCGTCGGTGTGAGAGGCGTGAATGCTAACCACTACGCCGGGACTGACCCCTGTAATAGTACTTTATATAAAAAAGAATACATAGCATTATGCTTTAAATTAATACTTAAAGCTAAAAATTTTCTTCTAAATTTCAGGTGTTTTGTATCTAATGCTAAAATAAAAAAAGTTAAAGTTAAAAAGTATATAAAATGTATAAGAAAATGTATAAAATACATTATACACGCAGGGAAGTCTTTCTTCTTGTAAAAACTACCGTTATAAAAACTTATTTGATGCAGTTTCATCAGTTGTGCGAAAACTAACACAGGGTCGAAAAACTAGATCCCTTACCCTAATTGTTATTGCTCGAAGCCTTCTAACTTCGTAACCTTTCGAACGAATTTAGTCCAATGGGCTTCTACATTGTTTGTCTCTATTTTTAATTCGGACCATTACAGAAACGGTAAGTTGGAAAGTAAATTCGCATATCATTTTATTGCCAAACGTTTGACGAAAACCGAAGATCCAAAATCCATCAAAATTTGATTTCTTCGTCGATAACAGCCTAAACATGGGCTGCTTCTCTCGTAGCTGAACGGTTCCACTGTCGCATCAGTCACCTTGCCATCAGCATCAACATCGTCAAGGGAAAGGAGCGGTTCACGCTGCCTGCTCTACCTAATGGCGGTTGATCGTTGGCTGACCGCCATACAGACTTTGAAGTGACCGCAACCTCGCCGCCCTTCCAATTACCCTGCCTGATACGAGCCAGTAGAGTTGTAATTCCACTGATGACTAGATGCTTCGATAAATCCCATTCAAAGCGGACAGTCAGAGGCCGATGGGAGCTCCTCGTTGTTCATCAAAGTTTCAAATAACACGATCCAACTAAACCGCCTTGTTCGTGGTTCCTTTTTCACCGACCGCGACTATCGCCCCAACGCAGGCAGGCGCGCGCGATCTTGTTCAGTGAAAAAACAACAGAAATTAATTCGGCACAAAGAAATAGAAGAAAGATTTTAATGAAATGTTTTTCATTTCGGACAAGATACGGTTGTTTGGGAGCCCGAAGAGCCGAGACCGCATCATAAAAGTGAATAAAATAATCGTTAAAAATAAATTGATGACACTTTGGGTCATGTTGTTAATTTTCCCAAAAAAGGAAACGACTAAACGAAATTCGTTCTCCCGAAAGGTCGGTCGGAAAGTATGGGATGAATGGATCGTCGGGCCTCGGCGGGCTGGAAGTTTTTAATGGATTTTAGTGCCATAATTTTTCTATGAATTTAACCGCTTTTGCTACCGTTGCCGTTCTCACATGATACAGCGGCGAAGCTTGTATACAGGTGATGAAATAGTATTATTTTTGATGGACTTTTTGCCCGGTAGTTGAAAACCATTGGTCAATTCAGACATTCCTCATCTAAGCAACATTCTATACCTACTGCATTGTTGTAAGCATTCGCTGAAACGAATGGCCATTCAGTATGCTTCCCGTGATGAAAAAACAATGCACACTCAGACGATACAATATGCATTTCCCACTACATTCCAAATATTGCATCATTTACATTATATCCTGATGTCACTTCGTCGCGGTCGAACCATTAACTAAGCCATCGTTTAAATGGGGTGTCAATTAAATTTGACCAAATTAGTACAGTTTTTAGATAAATCCCAACGATTTTCAAACACTCAAAATATTTGAGGTTTTCAAATAATTTTAAATTCACACTTTACATTGCTGAACATACTGAAGGGAACGGTCATCGCGGGGTAAAGTAGTGCTTGTATTATTAATGCTGCATTGCCAGAAAAGTTGATTGTCTCCATTTGAATCGTTTGTTTGAGAAACCCCACAAACGCCATTTTTAGGAAAATTGACTTTTTAACAGTTTTCGAATCCTTGAGGATATCTACACCTTCCCTCAAATTTCCAGACAAAGTTAGTTCCACGAACCCCTTTTAATTGGGGTTGCGAATATCCGTTTGTTTGAGAAACCCCAAATATCCATGTTTCCGATAATCACCTAGAGCGGCGCTGCGATAGGTATAAAATTATCATTCAATATCTACGTGCAATGTTGTAAGTAGTATTCGCAACACAATTTAATAGTATAAAAATGTCTTCGGAATCGACAAATTACGAGTTGGAGATAGTCAAAAAGAAGAAAGATAGTGTTCGGCGGACTACAGAATACAAGGCGATAACTTTCGCCTTTCGTATAAGAACGGCGTATAAAATCGAAAAGAAAAGGATGTTTTAACTGTAAAAGTTAGAGCTGATTGCAAATGCAGATAATCTTGGATTAGTTGGTCGACAAGATAAACGTAAATAAACCGTTCTTGTAATCTAGATACAGTAAAAACTGTTGCAATCGCGTTCCAGAAATCGACAGACTAAACTATCCATGCGTTTCTCACAAAAGCAGTAACCCTCCATTTACTATACAATGTTAATAATAGTTAATCTTTTTTGTTAACTCGTTGCTTTTCCTAATGTGAGTAAACCGTCGAGCACTCCCGAGTAACTGTAAAATCAATAGTTTATCCGTTCGAAGTATTTAAGGTGCTGTTCACCTATCTCCATTTCCTTTTGGTATAACGTAATTTGAGAACAGACCCTTGTTCTCAGATTTTGTTCCATAATCATAGTACGGTTGTTCTCCAAGATTATTTTATTTTCTGGTTATATCTTTAATTACTACTAGCAAAGTATCTAGGTATTCTATTCGATGTGAATTCGTGTTACTCTGGTCCATTTATGCAATTCAAAAACCGCTGTTATTCCATTTACCTTTTATTTTTTAATAGGTAAATGAAAACCATGATAAAAATTTCTATTAAAAAAATATAAAACTTTTTCTAAAACTTGTATTATTCTACTTCAATTTTTTTTATAAATAATATTTAACGCCCCTCCCCTCTTCTTCTTCTTAGCGGTACGTACTTTTTTAACAGCCACAGTGATATATGGTAACAAATTACATACTATGATCATGAAAAGATCATAAGTCTGACTAGAAACGGCCTAAAACTATGTAAGTGCACCATCAATTTCTCGTTTGTTTGAGAAACCCCAAATATCCATTAAATGTAAAGCCTTCTAATTTTAGTTAGAATCATTGTTTTGATCAAAAGATAAGTCTACATAATGTATTTTAGATATTAGCATAGAACCTCATACCAAAAAATATAGGGGTTGGTTCAAAATTTTGAGAAAATCAGTTTTTTGTTGTTTTCCAACAATAGTGTCGAGTGGACTTGTGGGGTTTCTCAAACAAACGATTCATTTATAAATATATAGTTTTGCCATGTTTTGAAAACCTCTGCGTATTGCTTCCCCAGCTTCATGATCCGTCAAGTGCTTCGTAACATGCTCCGGTGTTGAGTTGTAATGCCACCGATGAAGCGGATTGAACCGACAACAGGACTATATCTTGTAGCAAAGCAAATATGCAGCAAGCAATAGCCGCAAACTGGAAAGAGTCAACATGGCACGTTTAGGAATAAAATGTGAATGTTATTTCCCTCTTGTGAACAACAAACACACACTTCGGCTGAGGCAGGCTGAGTTACCGACACTGAGTTGCTAAATAAAATGTTGAACTTATTCCAAAGTGACAACGAGGACCTAGCAGGGATAGAATGAATAGGAATTAGAAATTGAAATTTGTTTTCTTGTTTTCATGAGCGGTTTTACGTGTGCCATCGCATCGGACTGGTCTATTGAATACGGCAAAATATCGAGCCGAGAAAGACTATGTAACCTATATGCGCATAAATGATTCGATGGGGAGGGAGGTTGACGAACGGTGTAAATCGTCATGGGGTGGGTAATTATTTAAAGTGCAATTAACATTTGATGGCAATTTTATGCAAATAGATGAAGTCGCAAAAAGACATAGAGGCCGTTTGTAAGTGAACGCTAACATGACGATGAATAAGAGAAAAGATCTTTGACCAACCGGTGAATGGCTTATTTTTGACATGAGTGCAAATTGGCTCTATGTATGGTGTGGATGCATTGGTCATATCGGTTTTATTTATCTAGTTTTCCAACAGTGGAACGGACATCCCGTAAAATAGAGTATAGAATAGGATATAGAAATATTACAGCTCACAAAAAGGATGCGTGGAACCATATAACATTCTCTTTTTTGAACAAATACAAGCGGAATCCAAGCGATTAGAAAGATTTCAGGCATTAGTTTTCAGAAGATCGCATAAACCATGCAAAAGGGTTGATTATGCGACCTTCTGAAAACTAAAGCCAGATTTGTCCATATATCACTGAGCAAACGTCATGGGTGTTGCCAAACTAGAGTTTACTAGCTAGTATATTAGTTAGTTAAAATGGGAGTTTATCAGAATGATAGCAACGCGCTTCGAAAAATCCATTTAATTTTGAACAAAGATTAGATTAGTTGTTTAGATTTGTTGACATACACATAAATGGAGCATCTCTCACCATATTATATTTCATGTTATTTCACAACATACAATATCGTAGACTAAGTTGCTTATTTATTTGTTTGATGTTAAACTATATCTCTTAAGACGGCTTAACCTACGCTACGTGCATTTTCTTCGATCCGAACGAAAGGAAATTTAGTTTGAGTCAAATGTGGGTTTCATATTTTCGTTTTTCAACGACTTTCCGGCACGTCGCCATTTTTATAACTGAATCTAAAACATCGAAAACACTGGGCGGCCTGAAATCTATGGGACGGCCATTGTTGTTTGGGGTTCAGTATCGAGCGGTTCATCTTAATGGAGGTACTGTCAAACTTTGTAGACCAAGATGGAGATGTCGAGGAGGTATTTTGACGTAGGACTACGTCTAATAGCAAAGTTTGGCTAGATACCCGAGTAAATGCTTATAACAAACCCGATTTAATCCACCTAGTGGTGAAAGGAACCTTTGTTATACGGTCTTACTTGCTATTTGAGATAGAAACCGACACGTCTTTGGAGTATAATCCATCTATTGGTTAACGTTGCGTAGTGCGTTGGTTTACATAAAATTTTTGAAAATTGAATACGTTTACAAAATTTGAACAAAATATGACCACTTATAAATTTTGATAGATCCTTTTTTCATGAAATTGCTGAATAAGGATAAGTAAGTTTTTAATAATTTGAGTAAGTGCAAGTAAAAGTAGGTTGTAAGAGCAAATATTATTCTTTAACATATACATTGCGTAGTAAAGGTCTAGTTTATAGATTTTTGAACTATGCATAATTTCCTTTAATGCCTAATTGATTCACACTAAAAAAGTTTTCTAGAATAAATTTCATCAATTTTTATTAACCTTCGGTTACTCACGCTGTTGTATTTTGTATAACACGTGTAGGTTTTTGAACGCCATATTGTTATAAAGTTACAAATCGTTGTGTAACTAACGTATATTCTTCAATAAACTTGTTATGAGCAAAATGTGAAAATTATTCAATGCATTAATACTTTAAACTGTTGGGAAAATTGATCAGCATAAACTGACATCACAGAAATGAAGCAATCAGCATGAGGTGTACCGGAATTGGCCTGGAATTTTCTCTCGTTTCTTCATATGGAAAAATGGTGTCTGTATGCATCAAAACAATCAGCAATAATGTAAAATGTTTAAAATGTATCCGTCTGTTGGTAGTCGAGTAATTCGAGGTCAAAATTAGGGTATTTTTTATAATCAAAGTTCTACAGTTCCTAAACAAGCAAATATACCTCCATGATACTATATTCAGCAAAGTTGTGTATTTTTACTATTTGTGCAACTTTGTAATACATGAAAAAGTCATACAACAATTACGAAAAGAGCTAAAATAAAAAACTGATTTCACTAATTCATATACAATAAATAATATTTTTCTAGCTTCGCTGAAGAGATAGAGGGTTACTGTCTTCAGCAAAATTTCTTGTAATAATATACTCTAAAACTTTTTATATTGAAACTGAAGAAAAATAATTTTTTTATTCCACTTTTAGGGGGATTAGTCAAAATTTAAATTGCACCAGACGATAGAACTTTCAATTTCAAGAAATTCTTCCAAAGGTTCCATAAACCTAAAACCAAGTTTTCCCAGTCAAAACTCTAGTGCGCATGTCTTTTTGGCTTTGGGCCATTGTGCGCGCGAATAACCCGTATTACAAAAGTTGGCGCGAGTGTTGGAGGGTTAATATCTTTTGATCGGCAAAACCAATTCTACTGAAATTTTGCAGATATATTTGCAGCATTAAAATCTCTAATTTGATGTCAAAATAATTCAAACTAGATAAATCATCTTAGATGAAATGGTTATAAATTATTATAAATTTTAATGTGTTGTATTCAATTGCTGGTAACTTTCAAATTGAACGTCCAATCAAAAAACAAATCAATAGTGATCTATTAGGCTATGTTACCTTTCAAATGAGACTAATAGCGCCTAAGTCGGTTTAGCCATCTCTAAGAAACAGGCGATAATTATTACCTTGTCAAAACAGGTTTTTTTAGGATAACTTTTAAACTACTTGTTTGTTTTCAATAAAATTTACCCGAAAAATTTAGCGTTAATAAGAGCTTTCATTCGATACCAAGATCGTTGAAATCGGTCTCTTGGTTCCGGAGAAAATCGTGTCACGTAATTTTCACGTTTTTACTTATAACTTTTAAACGAAATGTCGGACCTCGAACTAATTCAATAGTGATATACTAGGCAATAATACCTTTCAAACAAAAGTAATAGCGAACAAATCGGTTCAGCCATCTCCGAGAAACAGGCGATAGAAAAGTTGCGCCCCGCACATACATACACACATACACACACACACACACACACAGACATTGCTCAGTTCGTCGAACCCTGTCGATTGGTATATGTGGCTCGGCCCTCCGGGCCTCGGATCAATTTCGTGTTTTTCGACCAATTCCTAAACCTTTGAACAAAGGTAAAAAGATAACAAAAAATATCTCAGTTAGATATAAATAACAGAATTTGTTATATTTTTGAACAGAAAAAATAATGATGCTAACAGAATTACTACAAGTTTTGTTCTTATATCAAAATATGTTATACTATTGTTATAGAGCAATTCCAGCTCAACTAATAAAACGGTTTGTCTCGACTATTTTTGATTGCAATGAAATTTTGCTAATACATTGGAACCACACACTGATTCATTTTCCATGAAATATATTTTTCGTCAACAGTAACTTTTAAAAAGGGCGTATTCAGAAATGAGCTTATTTTTTCAAAAAATCCTTATTTTATGAAATTCACGTTGAAGGAAAAGTTGTAGCAAATTAACTGTATTTTCAGAAAAAATACACTGAAAAAAAACTTTGCAAATAGGGTGCTGGGTGGCTTTGTCTCGGCGCGTCTTCGTCTACTTTCCTGACATAGGCACGAAAAACAAGCTTTATAACTAACTTTGAGGTGAATTACATTCAAACTAATACTTGGCATCTATATTTATGTACTGTCCCTTAGTAATCATCAAAAGATAATATAAGAAAACCACTATTTTCACCATTTTTCCAAAAATTAAAGTTCTCTTGAATTTACTATCCGCTTTGAATATGGCAAAGAGCAGATTAATCGGACTAAAAACATCGCTATCTAAACTCTGATTCAAATTACTTGCACTGTTTTTGTGCCAGTTGAATAGCTCATCCACACGGCATAACGAATACTTGCATTGATTTTTGTGAACATATGGGTTTGTTCATGGTCGACGAAAGCAAAACTTCGTCATGACGAAGTGCAATTTTCGTATGACGAACTGCCGCTGAACAAAAAAAATTGTGTCTATCAAAAATGTAAATTTCGAAATATTTTATCTGTCTAAATGGGTGTACATGTATACGTAAGAACTGAAACATTTATTTCGTGCCAAAAACTTCAGTACTTGTGGATATATTTTTTTTAAACTCGAAATAAAGGGCCCTATTCTCACAGTCACCTTACCTCACCTTACTTCTCTCACGCGCCCTGTTCTCACAGTCAAATAACCTCACCTAACGGCTCCCCTTTTGATTTGTACAATCACCCAGGTGAGCTGGGTCACCTAGGTGACTGTGACGCAAATTGTCACCTCACCTGAAAAATTTAGGTGAGGTGACTGTGAGAATAGAGCCCAAAGTGTGAATTATGATTACATATGACGATGTGGCTCCGCAACCCTACTCTGATTTTTTTGTAAAACTAAAATAAAATTTCACGCATAATTTTACGCAAATTCTACACATAATTTTGAACAAATTTTGTCACATAAACTTTTTTCTTAGGTCGTTCTCAAGTTTATTGCAAATATAAAATCTAAATAATACGTATCAGGGTAACTCTGCGCGAAGTATCCGAGATGTAACCATCCTTCACGGATTTGGACCAAATTTTGTCAGATTGTTCGTTTTAGATCAGAATGTAAAAATCCTAAATTTAGTGCCGGTTGGTCCTCCCCACGATTAATGCGAGCAACAACTAGCAACATGTCGCATTCTACATGTTGCATTTCACATGTTGTTAAAAAATTGTCTAATCGCACCTTAAGAAACATACTCGATGCAGTAACGTGCCGCTCCTGTCAAGTCTCGTTTTGGGAACCTCATGCAGTTTATTACCTATCAGAAATTACAGAACGTGTTGACAGATGTCTTTGTTTAAATATCCTAAAGAGTTATTTTTGAACGTCATTGTAGAACCGGTTTTTTAGTTAATGCTACAATATACAAACCTACACGTGTTGTACAAAATACTATAGCGTGACTAACTGAAGGTTAATACATATTGATGAAATTTATTCAAGAAAACTTTATTGATGTGAATCAAATAGAATGGTATTACAGGAAATTATGCATAGTTCAAAAACCTATAAACTAAACCTTTACTACGCAATGTATATGTTAAAGAATAGTATTTCCCCTTACAACTTACTTTTACTTGCACTTACTCACATTAGTAACAAATGACTCCGCAATTTCATGGAAAAATGATCTATCAAAATTTATAAGTGGTCCTATTTTGTTCAAATTTTGTAAACTTATTCAATTTCCAAAAGTTTTATGTAAACCAACGCACTACGCAACGTTAACCGTTATGTGTGCAACAGGGTACCCGGGAATAGTTATAACTCATTCAATTTAAAACATACGACATTGAAATTTTGCGACATCTTAAAACTCGTTGATCTTAAGTAATTGAGGTTTTTCTGGTGCATATCCATAAAGGGGATTAGCAATGAGAGGCACTTGAAATTTTTTTTTACGTAGGAGGGCGACAAGGGTACCCGGGTACCCATGATTTGCTATGTTCATAACTTTGGCTATCTTGAATCGATTTGGATGAAACCAGTGGCATTTGATTCGTACATTTATCTAGTTTTGATTAGATAAAGGATTTGGCCATCAAATGACATGTAGTTCCCGGGAATCGGTAATTCCGGAGCAACGTCCGGTAAAACGTAGGAAGCCGCTTGTTTTGAAAGAATATCAGCTTTCAGCAAAGCTATTAGCTTTGAACTTGACATTGTGGACCATTTTTTCATCTTATTATATAAATTGGTGACTTTAAATCGCATTGACCATTCCAGAATTGGGTTCCTGTAGGGTTACAGACGGCCAGTTGGGTGCCTAATCCAATATTAGAATTGGTTGGAACCCATGACCCCACCGGAGCTTACTCCAGAATGGCCAACCTGATTCCTCTCATTACATTAAATAGTTCATTGTATGAATTTTTAGAGTCTTATATCGTCATGACTGATTTTCCTGCAATACAATCAGTTCTCTACCTCACAGCGGACACTCTGTCGGAATTCCGGATTTTCGGGCCCCGAATTAATGACCAAATGGCCAAATAATTCAAAACTAGATAAATTAACGAATCAAATGACACGTGTTTCACCATTATCGGTTTAAAATTGTTGATGTTATAACAATATCAATTTTGGGTACCCGGGTCCCTTGTCGCCCTGCTAAAGGTGTTTTTTTATGTCGCACACATAACGGTTAACCAATACATGAATTATGTTCCGAAGACGTGTCGATTTCTATCTTAAATAGCAAGTAAGACCGTATAACAAAGTGGATTTCACTACTAGGTGGATTAAATCAGTTTTTTTTTTCATTTCACTTCAGCGATGTGAATTTCAAACTGAGAGTTCCCCGTTTGTCTTTCGCCGATGATATGAAAATCTTCAACCAGATTAATTCTATCACTGATGCTCGTATGCTTCAATATCAATTGGACAGTTTTGCAAAGTGGTACGTATTTCTTTGTTTATTTGTTTATTTGTATAAAAATATCAACAGGCCTACTGGCCCAACTGATACACCTAAACTAGAATCTACGTGCTAGTGCCAGGAAACGAGTTTTCAGTACCTCGCGGCGGACGTTTAAGTCGAAGCTATGTGTAAATCGATTGAAATGGCGTTGCAGACCGATGATTGTGCTAAATGTGCTATAGTTGGTTCGCCGATGCGGTACACGCAGAAATGAACCGTTGCGTAGAACATGACTTTGGGCGTATATGTTAAGGTTTGCGAGTAGACACGGACAATCCACTCTCGAGGTCAGCATGTCGGCGACTGCCATTGCTCGGATCACGTCGCGACGAGTGTTCAACGGGTCAAGATCGATGAGTCTGCAGCGTTGTTCATAGCAGGGCAGCTGAAAGGGGTCGTTCCAGGGCAATCTTCGAAGTGCAAAACGTATGAATCGGCGCTACACTGACTCGATTCGGTCAACTCCTTTTTGGTAGTACGGACTCCACACAGGAGCGCAGTACTCAAGGTTGGACCGGACAAGAGCACAGTAGTTCTTGGCGATCCGCATGATAAATCCCAGATTCCTGCAGGCCTTATCGACAATATATGCGATGTGCTGTTTGAAGTCGAACTTAGATTCAAGCAGTATTCCCAAGTCCTTAACATAATTTTCGCGGCGTAGAGGCACATCTGATAGAATGTAGTCGAAAACGAGAGGGTTCAATTTCCTTGAGAATGTAATTATTTCACATTTGTCGAAATTTAACAGCATGCGGTTGTCTGTGCACCATTTTGCAAAAATCAGCAGCTGCTCTTGCACGAACGCGGCGTCGGACGGACTATCGACTTTAGCACACAGCTTCAGATCGTCGGCAAAAGAGAGTCGCGGGCATTTAAGCAGGAAGTTGACATCGTTGAAGTAGATGAGGAAAACCAAAGGTCCGAGATGGCTACCTTGTGGAATTCCAGAGCTAGCAGTGAAAGGTCTGGAGGTGAACCCGTCGATGCTAACTTCTAGGTGGCGATCGGAGAGGTAGGAATTAAACCATCGTAGCAACGAGCCTCCGATTCCGAGTTTGTCCAGTTTGGCGATGGCGATTCGATGGTTCAATTTATCGAAAGGAGCGGAAAGGTCAGTGTAAATAACGTCCGTCTGCGACCGGTCGTCGAAACTTTTTATCACGTCGGACGTAAGAGTTAGAAGATTGGTTGTCGTGGACCGCTGGGGCATAAAGCCGTGTTGATCGTCTACGACATATTGCTTAAAGAATGCAAATACAGGTGCATACACAACAAGCTCGAACAGTTTTGATATTGAGTTTAGTGCAGAGATGCCGCGATAGTTATTCACATTTCTCCTATTCCCCTTTTTATGAACAGGAAACATGTATGCCGACTTCCATATTGTTGGGAAGACACCTGTACTGATTGATAAACTGAACAGGTGGCTCATCGGAGCAGCCAAGGCGTTGATACACTGTTTCAGCAGAACAGACGGAATACCATCCGGTCCAGAAGAACGAGAGGATTTTAGCTTCGCGGCGGCTGATATGACCATCGCGTCGTCGATGGAATGGTGAGTTAAGCAATTGCTAAGTACGGGGACGCACTGGATGGCTGCGGAAATTTCGTCTCTTGTCAATCTCTCGTCAGTAAATACGCTGGAGAATTTCCGCGCGAATAGTTGAGAAATCTGTTCTGTGTTACTGGCAGTTTCACTACCCAGGAACATTACCAAAGGAAGTCCGTTGTCCTTCCGCTGTTCGTTGACGTGCTTCCAAAAGGATTTGGGATTCCTTTTCAGTCTACGTTCGATGTTGCTCAGGTAATTCCGGAAACAGGAGCGACTCAATCGTTTGTAACGCGTGTTGATCGACAAGTAGTGGTTACGGAGTGGCAACGTTCGATATTTCGATAAAATTTCTTGAGAGCGGTCTTTCTCTCGGATTTCAGACGTCGTAACATAGCGTTTACCCAGGGTATCTGCTTCAGAGCGGGCATGGTTCTTTTTGGAACATGTCGATCGATAGCGTAGTTAAGGAAATTGGAGAAAGTCATTGCGGCAGAATTAACATCATCCTTGTCCAAAACTGCATCCCAATTGATGCTAGTCAGGGTTCTTTGGATTTCCCTAAAGTCCGCATGGGCGAAATCATAGTAGACGATCGGTGGTGCACTAGTCACGTCAAGACGTATTTGTTGACGGATAGTAACCAGCAAGGGTGGATGATGTGGAACGTCCTTAACAAGTGGGGAAGGAGCCATCGCTATTTCGGGAGCCTGAATTTACACACTAGCAAAGCATAAATCGAAAAAGCGACCGTTTTCGTTAGCAATGTTGTTGACTTGTTGCATGGTGGCAGTGCTGTAGCAGTCGACTAACTCGTTGGTGAGTGGAGATAGAGACGACGAGCTAGAGTCAACGTACATGAAACCATTGCCTCGTCCGCGCCACTTTAACCCAGGCAGGTTGAAATCGCCCATAACGATTATCTCGTCTACTGGAGACGCCATTGAAGCTATTGCAGTAACTGAATGAGCATTCCTGTGGTGTAGCACAAACCGTATGAAGGTTAATCCAAGCAAGTGCGCCATTATCTCTTTTTCAAGAAAGAAAGAACCAATCACGTTTGAATATAAGCTTTTAGGAACTATTATTGGAAGAACAAATTGTATCAAAGATTTAGGCGTATCGCTGGATAGTAAATTATCATTCCACCAGCATATAGCTTACATAGTCAACAAGGCCTTTAGAAATCTCGGCTTCATGTTCCGAATCGCTGAGGATTTCAGCAACTTCTACTGCCTGAAGTCCTTATATTGCTCATTGGTGCGTTAAATCCACGAATATTGCTGTCAAGTTTGGAATCCTTACTACCAGAATGGAGTTGATAGATTCGAAGCTGTACAGCGGAAATTTGTGCGTTTTGCCCTTCGACGTTTTCCACGAAGAGACCCATTCCAGCTATCATCCTACGCAGGTCGCTGCCAACTCGTGCATCTGGACACTCTAGCTGTCCGCCGCAACTTTGCCCGTGCTGTTTTCGTGTCTGTACGTGCTTACTGCTAGAATAGAATGCCCAGCTTTACTCCGACTACAAGTACAACGAATATTTTTACGAAACCGTGGATTTTTGCAAATTCCAGCCAGACGAACGAATTACAAGACCCACGGTAGTATAGTTGGACTTCTCCGATTATTTAACAGAGTTGCCGAAGGGTTTGATTTTAATTTCTCCAGGGAAGCAATTTTAGAACAATTTTAATCAACGTGGATCATTAGGGCATTAACTCGGCCTGTTGATATGTATATAAATAAACTTCGAAATCCTTTACTACTATCAAACGAAGCTGGTTGTTCATTATAACCAAGTAACTGGAATTCTCGTCCATTTGTTAATTAACTTCAGATTGCTTTTAACGACACATGCAAAGCATTCAGCGTAATCTGAAGGTAAAACCGAAAACTTTCTAAAAGTATATTAGCGATCAACATAAGGAATTGGGCCTTCCTTCAATAAATCAATCACCCAGAATGGTGAGGTTGCTTCGGATCCTCAGTATATCTACCAACTATTTGCTGTTTGATTCGGGCGAACGTTTTGGGATGAAGTGACACCAGACGACCAAGTTATTCAGGCTGCTTACAATGTTCCGCTAATGACTAGGAATACGGTGAGTACTCTCAACATCCACGAAGCAATGATCCCTAGACCGCCTCAACGTTAAAATCTTCAATTAAACACGTCCTATGCCGTTTGAGTTTTTTGGAAAAGCACATCGCTGATCTACTTATTTCCCTTCGGCTCGTGTTTAGCCTGTCCCTCTCAAGCGGAGTATTTCCGTACGTATGGAAAAATGCCCCTATGTTTCCTGTTAATAAAAAAGGAATCGTAAAGATATCAAGGAATCCGAGGAATCTCATCATTGAGTACTGTGCGAGCTTGTAATTATGACCGCTGCTGTCATACTGCAAACAATACGATGCAGGTGGTAAATTGGAAAGATTTGATATCGGCGGGAGAGTATTGTGTTGGTGTAGTTCCTATCTCGCAGGTCGTAAACTGATTGTGACAGTTGAAAGTTTTCTGGAATAGTCTGGAACCCCACAAGGCAGTAATTTCGGACCGTTAATCTTCCTGCTGTACTTGAACGATGTCAACCACATTCTTAAAGGACTTCGTTTATCTTATGCCGACGATCTGAAGATTTACTTGAGGATTCGCTCCAAGGTCGATACAATTTGTCTTCAACGAGAACTTGACACCATTATGGATTGGTGTAATTTGAACTGCATGCTCGTGAATCCGAGCCCGAATACGTCAACCTGTAATTTTTAACTACAAGCTCCATGGTATTGAAATCCAACGTGCCGACTAGGTGAAGGATCACGGTCAGTTAGTTATCGTTTAGACATCACATTTCGTATATTGTGGACAAAGCATCCAGAACTTTAGGACTTGACTTCCGCAACTCTAAAGGCTTCACCAACGTGTATTGTCTCAAATCATTAAAATGATCACTCATTTGTTCAACTCTCGAATACGGTTTTACTATCTGGCACCCATATTAGCAAAATGGGATTGAGTCGATTCAACGCCGCTTTTTACGCTTTGCGCTCCGTTATCTATCTTCGTGAGATACATTCCGATCACCGAGTTACGAGAGTCGATGCCGATTAATCTAATTGTAGACACTTTAGGGGCGATGGAACGTCGCAAGAACTTTGTTTGCTGCTGATGTGTTGCAGAGAAGAAACAATATTGCAGATATCCAGTGTGCCGTGGTTCAACGGTTCACCAATTGCATCGATCGTAGCGAAGCGTGTGTGACAAGGTAAAGATTTGGTCCGTTGAGTATGACCGTGCGATGAAGCGGGTTTGTTAACTTCCCATGAAATTATTGTCTTAAAGCAGTAATCGACGAAACAGTCATTCATCTCTAACATCTCTAGATTATGTGCTCGTGACGAGTTTATTTAAATATACTCGACCAAGTTAAACCAGGTACGTATTGTTATTCTCAAATACAACTTTAAATTAAAACTTCCACTTCATGTTTGTTTATTTGTTTGTTTTCTTTAACTACTTTAACGTTTGAGACATTCGGGTCTATTCGAAATAAAAATGGCCGTTTTGTTTGTAGAGATTTTTTAAGAACAAATTTTGTTCGCGCTGATCCCTCTCTTGGGGTGAGACTGAGTAATTTAATCGCAGCAATTAAAACCATTTAAATTGTTATTCCGTTTCTGATTTTTTGGCATTTTAGGTCTGGTCACCATCATGATCCTCCTACTCTTATCTAGGGGCAGGCATGGCATGATCACTTTGATTCAATTTTGATTCATTTGACTGTACCGCCTCTGCCTAGCATTTGTAGAACTAGTTATTGTGGAACTAGTTATTGAACTAGTTATTGTCTATAACTCTGTTCGTTGAAGTTAAATAAAGAAAATAAAAATAAAATAATATTGCAGAATAAAGCTTTGGTGTATCCTTTCCCAAGCAACGCTGTGAGTTTTATTATACTCTTATAGAGGTCTTCAAGACCAATTTTGGTCTTAAATGCCATCATAAGAGTGTAATAAAACCCAAATTGTTATTTGGGTTGTATTCTCGGTACTTTAATACCCCGTTGTAGCCAAGTAAACGGTTATTTCGCTATCAATTAGTGGCAGCCGTATAGCACCCGAGACTCAAAAAATAAAGCAAAGCTTAATTCGGCAATATTATGAAAACTAGCTCTACAAAAATCCAATACATAACTTTTTCAAATTTTTCTAGGCTGGGCGATACAGTCAGATGAATCAAAATGATCGTGCCATGCCTACCAGCGGGTATCAAACAGAAGCAAAATCCGACGGCAATCGGGAGCAAATATATAATCTCCTATTAATCATACTCTGTTACCGCTATTCGTTCCATTCCACCGATCATCAAAGACGACCGAATACGATACTTTCGAAAGCGTCAGCGCCAGCGTTGAACGCCATTGTTCTTTTTTATTGTGTTTATTTTTCATTCCTTAATTTGATGTCATACAACTGGATGTGAAATAAAATAACAACAGGAATAGCGTTTTGTGTCCTTCGACAAGCAGAAGAAACGCCGATTTCTTTTAGCGAAATGTAGAAGCCGCTCAAAGCCAGGATAAAATAACAAAATGAAGGATACTCGCAAACAATACAATCGAAGTACATAATATACGCAAGTCAGCCAAGGCAGTCCGATTAATATCCAGACATAATACACTGCACGAGGTAAAGTGTGAAAACTTTGTCAAACACACAAATAAAACCTCTTCAAAGAAGCCAACTGAACATAATCCTTACGGAAGTTGAAACATGTAACATCCGAAGTGCAAAAATCCAATGTATAGTTTACGTTACACATATTTACATTAATCCTCCCTACTACTAAAAATGATTAGTACACTTGGTAACAGCTAAGAAGTGTATTTGGTAGGAAGTTATCTTCCATCGCGGGATGTTGTGCTGAGATCACACGTCAGTGTTACCGCTTACCGTACGTGTGTTGTGTGCGAATCGGGATACACAGCATGACAAAGACATCGAGTTAGCAAACGACTGAGGAAACTCACACCCCACATATCGCGGTGAGCCATAAGTATTCGCTGGCACCCTCCAAGTGTAGCAGCGGGAATAAGCACATCCAATCAACCATGTTCGTCACGTACACACTGATGTATCAACAACTGACAAAAATTAACCACACAATATTCATCCTCTCACTCGCTCACTCACCCACCGACGACGGGTGCCTGAAGCTTTATTTAAACCTATGGTTTCAAGGTTCTCGGTTCGGTTGGTTCGTCGATGAGTGCAAAGGAAAAGTGCTGCCAGTTTGTCAGAAAACGTTTGGTTTCAGCTACAAGTTTCGCTCTGTATATGGCGTCCGATTAACAATACTATACTAAGAAGGATATCAACCCGTAACCAATTCCGTCGAACAGCACACTTGTAGCCGTTAATGGACACGCATTGGTTGATTTGAACCCTGAGAAACTTTCAATGTTTAATCACTATTGTGCAGTCAAACATCAAAGTGAAGTTCTGACAAAAGGCATCACTGCTTGACCAAGTAAAACAAAAGTGTTTACAAAAAGCTCTTCATCAACCATTGAAGGGGCCGACGTTGCCAACAAACACCAAAACAAAAATTATATCCCTGTTCTTGCTACCATCAAAATACTCCGCACACCACCCACCATAACCACACGACCTGCTTTCCACAGCTCTCTCTCTCGTACCGGTTAAAAGCTCTCTCGTTTCTATGTTTTCTTCTGCGATGATTTGCCACTGCTTTTCCATCCGTACTAGCAAGCTGTTACTGTTGTGTTGGTGACGACGGTAGCGTGGTATAGAGGCGCGAGAAAAAGATTGCGCGAAAAAAGAAAACCACTGATGAATGAGAGGAAAAAAGTTGTGCACACACGCGCGGTTCGCTGTGCATCGGTTGTATGCACGAACACGACGAGTGCGAGAAGTGCAGGTTTTTTCTCTCACTTTGATCAACGAACGTGTAATTAGGATTGTTGACTTTTATTTAAGTACCGCTCTTTTGAATGGTTGCTCGCGGTGGTGTGTGTGGAAGTATTTAGGCACGAATGAAAAGAAGCAAGCAAAGCTCCAGCGCGAGTAAGCGAGAGCGTGCCAGAAAAGAAGTGGAATGAAAAGTTTGGCGATACGAGAAAAATAGGAGGAGGTGTCAACCATTACCTCCTCTTTTTGACAGCTGCCGGTTGAGCTCGAAACGGGTCCCAGGCCTTTGTGTAGCGACAGTTGTAATGCTGATTGTAGTGTGTTTTGTTGTGTTGTTATGTATGTCGTGCGGGAGAACGAGTGCAGCAGTAGCAGCGATTCAGCAGTGAGCAAGAGTAGAGGCAGCCGTCGTTTCGTTCGGTTTCGTCGGGGTTTTGTGTAGTGGCAATTATCAACCAGGTGACATTACAAGCTATTGGTAGTAAAGTTACGGCTACCGTATCACGGTATGATATCTCGAGCCTGTTTCGGAATCGTGTTGAACTAAATGCCATTAGACGGCGTTCGACGTGCGTGATTTTTGATTGTGATTTCAAGCAGCGTGTTTCTCTTGCGGCGGGTTACTGTTTCTGTCTGAAAACAATCATTCAATGATAGCACGCTTTTAGTGATTATTAGTTCCGGAGTGCCATTTCCGTAGTCTGTGGTAGAACATACGTGATGGATTATGAAAAGTATCACATGAAACAAATTAATCTAGAATGTTCAACAACATGAGTGACAAGTTATTTCACCTAGAGTTAATGAGTGCACGTTTTCCATGTTAGCGCCTCTAGTGACCAACGGTTGCAGCTTGCTTACTATGGTTTTAAGTTTTAGAAAAGCAGTAATTGAATAGAAACCAAAGCATCGATCACCGAAACAAACAACAAACCACGCAAAATTAATTAGTGTGTTGTTAGTGGTAAATTTTGTGCAGATGAGAATACCGTTCAACCCGTGTCCCGAAGGAAACAAGCACAGGGTGAATGATCGAAACAGTGATAGGCAGTGATCGGCGATCCAACATTCTAAACGGAGAGAAAACCATGTCACATTTTCCTTTCCGTGGATCGCCCACTACTCAGGTGAGTGACGCCCGAAGCAAATGGCCAATATTTTTGAGTGTACATCATCGCCAGTCGCATTGTCTCGAAGGTCGAAAATATGTTGTTTGGAATGATAACAAGGTACTCTAATTAGCTCTACTCAACGGTGATCCATCACGACGGGTTTATCAACAATTTGCTCAACGAGGTGCGGCCAGCGAACAATTACTACCTCCAGAGTGTCTGCACAGGTCGCTATGGATTGCATTTGGACACAATGACCATCCATTGGATCAATTGAAAAAAAAATGAAAATTATCGTTTGCGGGTTGCCTAGTATGATGCAACTGAGAGATAGCTCAGCATTTACCATACTGTCTGACCTGTCTATCGCTTCCTGAGCGTGTCAAATAATCTCTCAACAAACGTGTTGCCGATTGTTATCAATTTTTTTTTCTGGGAATCAATTCGCGAAAATAACCGAACCGAACATGTGAACGATTTTGAATTTGTGCCAGTTAGCTGCGGGTGAAAATCACATAATAATTGAAATCATTTAAAAATTGGGAAAATTGAAACAATTGAAGTTAGTGTGATATGCATTTTTAAGAACTAACTCTATAAGTGTTGTCATAAATTACTCCGATTGCGTGGGGAGCTTTTTTTCGGAGAATGCAGCTTTAAATATCCTACAACTGTAAAGTAATATTTCGTTTTTTCCCTACAGTTTTACAATAACAGTTTAGTAGTTTATGAAAAAAAGAATTCGAAGTACTTTGCTACATTTAAAACACAAAGCAAATCCTAATTTACTTACATTAAACAAATACACGATAATTGTTTGCGTGGCTTTCTAATATGTAGTTCAATCAGCATTCAGTAGCATCTACAGTAATTGTAATGAACGCCGTATTTGGAAGTGATGCCATTGCTCCTCATAGTGGTTGCCGGTACCGATCTGCTAGCTTCCAAGGGAGAGGCATCTAATTTTCGATTCATGATCAGATCACAAGATTTTACGCGATGTAAGTTTTCTCGATTAGAACTGGTCCAGTCCAGAGTCCGGAGAGTGCCGTTCCGCTTATCTAGCAACATGCAAAAATCAGTGAAATGCTATATACAAAATGAAAACCTAGGTTCCTACATTCCATTTTCGATGCTTGACCTTCTGTTTTGTTCACCAAATTTCGTAGCCAGCTGTTAGAGTGCAGAACAATTGCGGGACTAGTACTACAATCCTATTGACTCTAACAGAAATTCTAACATACGACAACAGGTTTGTAAGACCAGCGTTGCACCTCAAAACCAACTTAGACACGGTGTAGACGACTGTCTTAAATAT
Organism: Sabethes cyaneus; assembly: GCF_943734655.1. Classification (NCBI taxonomy): domain Eukaryota; kingdom Metazoa; phylum Arthropoda; class Insecta; order Diptera; family Culicidae; genus Sabethes; species Sabethes cyaneus. Next base: position 133,212,375 of record NC_071354.1, on the reverse strand, counting down.
AATATAATATAATTATAACTTATTGGTTACCTGGGATGCTTTCATAGTTATGTAACTGCCAAAATAAATCATCTAAGGTTGAACTCCTCAGAAACTTGCAAAACTCGAGATTGTGACAAAGATCATCCGAGATTCATGATTTATGTACAACACAGGTTAATTTGTGGCAGTACGAAGTTTGTCGGGTCAGCTAGTATAATTATAAATATTGTAATTACACTCAAGTCTTTTTTTACACGGGGGATACGTGCCGTGTAAAAAAAACCGCGTTAATTCAAAAATTGTTGTAAAAAAACCGTGTTAAATCGAAAATTGTTGTAAAAAAACCGTGTTAATTCAAAAATTGTTGTAAAAAAAACCGTGTTAATTCCAAAATCGTCGTAAAAATGTAAAATCTTGTATCAGTACATAAAAATTAAAATGTACGAATTCCTTTCGTTGTTTTCTACCACGAAATAGTTTCGTACAGTCTTAAATGAATTTACGTGTAATTAGATGCGAAGTTTTGTGTTCCTACTATCAAAAAAGTGGTAGTAGGAACACAAAACTGTGTTATTTGTCACAGTTGCATAATGATAAAATTCAATTATTGATAGCAAATAACCAAAATTAATTAAAATTTCTACTCTATATCTGTAAGTGAAAAACTCCAACCCGAAAAATCACTTCTGCTCGATTGATAATCGAACTCGGTTGTTTGGGACTCCTGTCGATGCCGTCGATGCCGCTAACCAAAGAGCCATAAAAAGTACATACCCAAGACGTTATAATTCAGCAAGGATATATTCCCTTCTTTAGAATCGCTGCAGCTTGAGTGCGATGATTACCGTCACATGTTCTTGGGCAAAATGCTTTACGAATGTGCTGTGATCGTAACACCACACCAACAACACGGTGCCAGCGTACCTCGCTTGATTTCGTGTCAGTATTTTGTGTATGCGACTGGAACTAAAGGACTAGTTGTCTGCTGTGGCTATTGCTGTTCGTCATCGTCGCTCTAGGAGCCCGATCGCTGCCATCGTTGCGAAAAATTGTAATTAACAGGATCTGGTTATTACGATTAGAATTTGGGACATTGTTACTGTTTTTTGTTGATTAAAATTGATAGTTTTTTGTTGATTGAACACTATTTTTTATTATTAATTATGTGAGTGTGTTTTAGGGGGTTCGTAATATCCATTCCCTCTGACCTACGTTGTTCTGCGCTATTCTTTTCTGGGAATGTACGTATTAGACGTAGCAGGTCTTGGTACTTCATATACTGGCTTTTCTTAGAAAATTTCCGAACGATATACAAACATTATAATTTAAAAACCATCGAAAAAATACTGTGTAAATTCAGAAAACATAAATATCGCGCTGATTCAAAAAACCGTGTTAATTCAAAAAATCGTTTAAAAAAAACCGTGTTAATTCAAAAACCCGTTTAAAAAAAAACCGCGTTAATTCAAAAAATATCATAAAAAAAACCGAGTTAATTCAAAAATCGTAAAAAAAACCGTGTAAAAAGAGACTTGAGTGTAATCCATAGGAATTGCAGTAGGTTTCTGGCATAAGTCTTTGGGAATTGGAGGCAACTGAAGCAAACCATAAAAGCGGATATCCAATTAAACTTTGTATCCAAGTGCATCAAATAGAGACATAAAAAAAATGTAACTATTTGTACGAAATTGAAATCTCTCCGTTAGAGTGTACATTTTCATTAGAAGGTGTTAGGTGTTTAATCCTGGACTGGTTTGACAGGGTATTTCTTGGCTGATTTAAGTTCAAATGCATTAAATCAACCGATTTTGTCTTCGCTTGTACGTAAAAATAATTATGAGGGACAATTTATAATTTACTTATTTTGAAAGTAACTATTTTATTAATTCGGAAAGATTGAAATATTCTGGAAAGTTTACCAAACGTATTCATTTGAAGTCGAAGCTGTATACATAGATAAAGCTATTCATGTTGCTGTTGCTATCTAATTCCATTTTAATGAAATATTATAGTTTATGAATTACTAACTCTTTGAATAATAAATGGAAGTTTTTATGTTTATAAAACTTTAAAGAATGTTTTACTTTTTAATTTTTAATTAATTGGAATTAGAAGCGAATTCACATATTTTGCTATTGATTGATGAAAATCTCAGACCGAAACATATGTGCTCGCGGATCTTCAGTTTTCAAGTGCCTACTATTTGCCAAACTTTGAGAATATGCTAAACGGTATATTTCATTACCGTGAGATAAAGTCCCAACCATTAAGAGGTCGTAAAGTGTAAACCCAAACTTCATCAATCTGAGCTCATAAGTGAGAAGGTAGACCAGTTCTGATGGTTTGGAGTTTCCAAACCATCTTCGACGGTACTCAGCGAACCATACAGTGCAAGCGCTACTTGACACTAAATGCGAAAAAACACGTAACAGGTTTTCAATGCTTATGTATGGCTGGCAATGGAGTGCAATACTTAACGCTAATAGTTTCCTGGAGATGTACATTTTATGTCCATCAAATTTGGCCTATTTCTAACAACAGCAACAGTAGACTACGTAAGATTGGTTTTCTGAAAAGAAAAATGGACGAAGTTGTATTATAATTATTACCGATTCTAAAGAGGATTCGTGATTTTCGCTCGTTAATGTCTTTTTGCCATTAATATATCCATGGTGAATATAGTTTCTAGCAAAGTTAATTAAAACATTTACTAAAACCTCGCTTTCTGGTTTGGTCTTAGGCCAAATCTCCACGAAAGGTTGTGATTTTTGCCAGCGAATGTTATTATCAGAGTCCTAGCACATATAATAAACTCTCCATATGTTGCGTTCGTCAAGTTAAAATGATCAAAAGATATTGCAATAACAAAAGACTAGACCTATCAACTGTACCTATTGAGTTCCTACGACATTATTGTTGAACACATAACAACGATTGAATATAGTATGACTTACTTTCGCGATAACATGACATATGAATACACGTAAGAAGTAGGAATCAAAAATGCCTTACGGGCCAAATATGGATTCAATTCTCCAGTATACTGTTCAGATAAGCGCGAAACAAACCGATTCCCGCAATATGTCAAAGAAAAATTGTCGCGTGAGCTGAACAAAAAAATAACAACGAAAAACAAACCGAGACCAATTTTTGCTATTTATCGATAATAGTATAACTGAATAAACCTCTCAATCAACAGTATCAGAGTCCCCCTGGGAAAGGCGCTCCAACAGCCCGGACCCTCCCTGAGTCTGCACTGTCATGCTCACATACAAATCCATACGTTGATACGCAAAGAAAACCGCTCATTCAAGTCACGTAACTTTGCAGGAAAAAAATCATCACTCTCGCAAGGCGTAGAGCCTACAATGCATTCAACAGAACTCAATTTTTCATGTCTTTACCAAAACCGGAAAAAGGTAGCAAACTTTTTTATTATTTCCTTGCCAGTCAATGAGTGTTGTGTACTTTCATACCCACGATTATCAACGCCCCACGCTCGAAGAGAGAATACTAAACCAAAACCAGCCCCTTAACAGATTTTTATTTTACCCCTGAGGCGATGATACCGTCGGAGCGACCGCCCGATAACCCACCACCACGCTTCTGGCTGTGCGTTCTTCAAAAAGGCGAGAATCGTATCCGAAAATCGATACTATTTCGCACTCGTTTGCCAACCTTACCCATCCTCCGGCAGAAGCCCTTTCGCCGGAAACCCGTGTGTGGCAGCAGTTTTCAATAGAGGCATTTTTTATATCCTCAAGCGCCATCAGGAGTCGTACTAAAAACTTCGCATTCAGAGCCAATTCAAAAAAGTTACATTTCTCCTACACTTCTATACAAGTTCGCGTCGTCACCGCTGTATGTAATAATTCTGCGTGTAGTGTGAATTTTCAAATGTTTTCAATTTTCCTGACGTCTGCTTTTTAAGCGTAAAATCATAACCCTACGCAGCACATGAGTGTACGGGCGTGTGCTGGGTGTTAGTGCGTACGTTGTGTTGTGCTATGTAAGGACACGTGACAGCAGGCAGATTGTCGCTTAATAATGTTAGAAATCAGACTGGACCATGTACCCTTGTATCGCACGCATGAAACATACTTTTATTTTATCAATTATTGCTATAGTGATATTTTAACTTCCATTCGATTTGAATATTTCTAAGATTTTCCAATGCTAGTTCGGGTCCATAGTTGACCGAAAGTGGTTTTATTTGAGCGTGGGGAAAACCCTACTGAACTATCGTTAAAAATTTCTATTGCATTGATCGATTGCTACTAATAATATTAAGAGGAGAATGGTTACTCGGTTTTTAAAACTAATTTGGGTTAGCAGAAGCTCCCAGATGGCTTCGAGGTACGATGCTGGTCTAACAAGCCAGTCGTCGTATGCTCGAATCTTAGTTCGGGGACGTTATAAGAGTAAATGGGAATAAAAAGAGTAGCACTAGCCCCGCAATTGTCCTCTAATCTAGCAGCTGGCTGTAAAGTGTGTCAAAAAACAAAGGGTCAAGTTTTAAAAACAGAACGTAACACCTAGGGTTTGCTTGTTTCGGAGAACTATCATAAGTGTGTAATAAAACCCAAATTATTACTTGGGTGATAGATAAAGCGCAACATGTGCTAATCAAAAATAACCTCGTTTATGAATATGACGATTTTTTTTAACGGTAAACGTTTGTACATTCTATAATTACAATTGTTTTTATTTAAAAACAACTGAAATTCCTTTTGCCATGTGATGAAAGGGTGTTGCATTTTGTGCACTTTATTTCGGTTGTTTCTAATAAAACTTGCCAGCTATTTACATCAATCAAACAAAAGCTTTTCTACGCCTAATGACTATAAAAACTACAATAGACTTACAGAAAGTCTCTATTGAGAAAGTCACATTGCTTTTCCGTTTTTCGAGCCTATAACGACAACCAATATTAGCCATCTGTCAAGTACTATTTAATTTTTTTCCATTCAAAGAAAAAAATATAAATTCTCCTCGTCCCAACAGGTCGGGGTTTGCTCGTTTCAGTTGAATCTAGATCAAATTGATGTCCTGGAAGTAAACCTGCTAGTGAAAATGCATGTAAATTGTCTCTTTTCGATCACTTGTATGGATACGCTGTTTGAATTTATTCCAAACTGAAGTCTTGTACGAAAATGTAGTTGAAACATGAAATATGAATGTAACATGTTGTATTTTGAATTAAGTGGGCAATTCACTTAATGATTAGTTGAATTTGAGCATATTACTATTATTATTACTATAAATCTTTAACCACATGTTTCAATTCAATCAATTTCTCCCGGAAATTACTTAATCTTTTGAAAACAAATCATTTGTAATATTTTTACGAAAACTTGCGATTTTACTCACATTCATTACCGCTATTCAGTTCATAAATATTCTGTAGAGAAAAGAAAGTGCATTTACTGCTATCTTAAGAGAGCAAATACAGTGAGATTTCGAATTTAGCATGGTTCGATGTTGGCATGTCTCGATTTTGGCAACAAAAGTATCCGTTTTTGGTAACACAAAATATTTTACTTCCAAAAATATAGTTAAATATCAGTCAGTTTCCGCATACATACTTGAAATGACTAAAAAATACTGCCCTAAGCGTATTCATGAAAAAAAGTTTGCGATTATAGAATGTTTCGAACAATAATATTTTTATTGCCGTAGAACTACGTCTTACTGAAGGTCGCCAAAAACTTACTTTCACCGCACGGATAGCTCTTGGCGGATTTTGTGAACACCACTTTGCTTCGTTCAGCGTACGTATTTTCGAAATATACGTACTATCGAATCACAATTTTAGGCATTCATTGTTGTACTATGCTTAATACTGCATGAAATTTCCAAATTCGCATACACTATTGAATAAATATATATTCTAGTGGTGTTGATTTAGTATGGCAATTATTTTTTAATTTATTTTTAAATCAATGATGTTTCCCTATGTGAAGCTTGGATGAAACAAGTAAAGTGTTGCTGGAAAATGTACGTACTATCGAGGCAAAATGTACGTATTATCGCGGTATACCTGTACAACCATTTTTGTAAAGAATGAGAGTTCACTGGAAACCGTGACGCAAGCTATATACAGCATGTATATTTCTCTATTCATTCACATGAATCTGTGAGGCGGCGTACTCGAATTGCCTATATACAGGCGTGTGTTGCATGTCGTTTGGCGCTCCGTCTGCAGATCGTTCAAATCGAAAACTGTCATTAATGGTAGGGTCTGTTGCTGCTTCGACGTAATTGTCTATTCCCGTTCTATCCATTACCAACATCCATGTTTACAATGTTAAATTGTTATTAATATTTTAGTTAGTTGGCTATCATGCGCAATCAATAACAATGAGCTGAGACCTATTTACGTTTTTTTTTTCATTAAAGAATTTCAGCAGCCAACTTTCATACCTTTTCTCGTGTGACGAAGAAGAAATTTCGACTGTGACGTCGATGTTTACAATCGTTCTCGCGAAGGAAGCTCAAAAATCTTTTGGGACGCTGAATTAGAAGCTCAGTAGAATCCTTGCAAAACGCAAGAAGACCTTGCTTCAGATTTAGGAGTGGCCCGTTAAGCTGTTTTCAAACAATTGTTTGTGTTGGGAATGATGCAAAAGCAAGGCATTTCAAGAAACATTGTTTTTTTTCGACTTTAGATGAAAAATGCATTTATTACAGCAATCCAAAGAAACAGAAAGTAATGAGGACTACTCGGTCATGCTCCTACGTTGTTGGCCTGGTCGAATATTCAAGACATACAAGTCGTTATTCATTATGAACTGTTGAAACCAAACGAATCCATCATTGGATAATAGTATCGGCTTCATTTGATGCGATTGAGCCAATCACTGCGCAAAAATGGCCACATACGGGCAGAGTCTCGAAAAAGTTATTCTACAGCATGGCTACGCTTAAAATCACGTTGCCTGGCAGTGTTACCACTGTGAACCAGTGTGAAGCAGTCCTATTCAACCAATCAGCGGTTAGACTAAAATAGTCTAAAAATCTGCTCCGAATTGTCAAGCTTGTGTCAGGTTAAAACTTACATGGAAGTTCTACCCATCCCGCAATATTCACCAGATATTTGTTCTGTTCGATAGCCGATTTGGTCTAGCTTAGTGATGGGTAAGACGCGGCCCGAGGGCCGCATGCGGCCCTTCAAGATGATTCGTGCGGCCCGCGGACTGATTTGCGGGATGGTGAACTTATGAGTCACTCAAGTTAGTCGTAATGCCTCGTGCATGCTGTGGATCTGAGTACTTTCCGGCTTAAATCTTGTAATGATTCCTAGAAAATTGTTTTTACAGCCGCATATTTAACATTTGGTTAAGTGCATGGAAGGTCAGAGGCCATTGCGACCCGCGGCATTCATGGAGCGATCTGATTTGGCCCGCATTATGCCTATGCCTAGGCACCACTGGTCTAGCTGATCGGCAGCTGATCCGCGCGAAATGACGACATCCAAAAATGACTTGATTTGCGGATAATCCCAAAATACCAAGACCGTATGCGAGCTTTGCCAAAAACCATTTTAACTAATTTTGCGCAATAAAATTGCATTTTTTACAAATAATAGCAAGTTGCGCTCCGGATATTTAACAATACCATTTAACAATGCTTGTCAAGACACTGAACTGCAACGTAACTCAAGTAACAATATAAATTTAACTACAATCTTCAGATGATTTTCAACATCAAATTCATAACGCTGCAAATAAAACTTAGAGATCTCCACAACTACCTACCCAATTAGCTCCGAGGTATGATGCTCACCTAACAAGCTAGTCGTCGTATGTTCGAGTCTGGGTGGTGCTGCTTATAGAGTCAATATGATGTTTGCATTAGCCGCGTAATTTTCTTGTAGTCTAATAACCGGCTGCGAAGTTTGTGGATAAAGAAGGGTCAAGTTCTTAAGAACGTTTGTACCCATGGCTTTGCTTTTAGAGCTCCACAACCTTCTGACAGCATCTGTGAAATCGTTAGACTGCCAAGTGGCCCACTCTTCAGAATGTTTTTGTCACATCTTTCAAAGAAAGCTTATAAACACAAGTTGTCTTATTGCGCTCTGCAGAAATCAGCAATGAAACCAATTACGCTTTTTACTGCTTGACAGCTACCGCCATATTTTAATGAAGTTTTTCGCTTTGTCCTACAAAGTTTTAAAGCATAAAACTTGCTGAAGTAAAAAGCTAAATCAGCGGCCAACTTTGCTAACTTAAAAAAATATAAAGCCGTGAGTAGAAAAGTAAAAGTTATACTGTCAGATCATCCTCTTCGAAAGTATTCGAAAGAATAAATAATAAATTTCCGGTAGTTTCCGTAGATGTGCAGCATTCGCGCATTGAATTTTATTGTGCATATTGGAGTAGGTGGCTCAACGGGGCGTCGAAATTTTGCAAGTTTTGCAAACCAGTTGTTTTAACAAAGTAAATATATTCAATTAGTCAATCTCAATTTCTAGCCAAATTATTCTAGATGCTTCCTATAAAATGAAAACCAATTGAAAGTCATTTTCGTTCTACAACTCACACTTTACTTTGATGAATTTTTATTTACGGGCTAAAAATACTAGAATAGCATAAAAAAATGTTTGCGGTATTGAGCTCAATATTCTTCATAATAGCAGCAATAAATCTGTTTCATCAGGGTGTTATCATATAGCGTTGTAAAACATTATTTATTGCAGTTTGACAAGCAACAATAATAAGGCCAATTTTGTATTGGTACACCATTGTTTTGCTACGCTACGTGGAAACACTTATAGCAAGGTTATAAGAGATGTGACGCAACCAAGTAATTTTGGCGTGGTAATATGAGCCGCTAGAATAAGGCCATTACAAATATTTAAAAAAGTTTTTGTGTTGGGCCACTGAAATTGGCGAAAAAAACAAAGAGAATTTTTTAATCGAGCAAAAAATATGGATTTTGGGCATTTTTACGTAAAGTTTAAACGTGAAATCCAAATCTATTCTTGCTTTTAACAAATACGTTGTTATTTTTCATGCAAAAATCCACGAACAAAAAGACAGAAACAAAAGAAAATTTTGTTGGCCGAGTTTCGGAAATTCCACTATTTGAACTTCCATTTCTATTTCGTGGTAGAAGCGTCAACTCAACTCGTACACTCATTTTTCGAGTTTTTCAGGCTGTAGAGTCCACAGACAATTGATTTTATAAAAAAAAATTAACTCATATCCTACAAATTATTTTTTTGCCCCACGATTTTTCAAGCCAATTTCCAAGGGGGCGGGGGAGGGGGGTGACAAAAACTTTGGAAATGATTTGCAATGGCCTAAATTTGCTTTATTAACCGTTTTATTCTGGTATACATATTTTTTGACTCATGTCATCTTAGTAATGCAGGATACCATAATAAAATCAGAGGTACTGACTAAAACTGCAATAAAACCTTTATCAAATTAATTGTTACTTGGAAGTAGTTTGAGTCTTACTGCATTCTTGTTTGTCTCAGTCGATAGTATCAGTTAACAAAAATACCTCTAACAATGTCTCTGCGCACCAAACAGTCATAAACACCCGCTTACCAACGAGTTATAAAATATAAGTTAAAAATTACCACTCTGCACACTTGCTTTAACTATCTCAAAAAATCCTATTTGAAATCTACGCACACCAAAAATGCCTCCATCCGGAAGATCATCTTCTAAAATTATCAAAGTGACCAACGGGCGGGCCCTTGATTTACCGCCAGTAGCAAAGTAATTAAGGCACCCCGAAACTGTGTGCCTAGACTGACCACTTCCTCAGACCGGCTGAGCAGATGTTTCGGACTACCCATCTTTGTCAGTCTGCCTCTGCCTATCCATCGGGACTGCCCAGTGCCAGCTTCCCAGCAAAAGATGTGGTAATTAAATTGTAATGAAAACATTCAAATTCAATTTCGGGCAATTGAATTGAGACGCTTTTCATTAGCTTTTCTGTTCCGTTTCCTCTAGCTTCATGGTGATCCTTTTTTTCTCAATTGATTCCTTCCCTTTTTCGATGATTTATGTTTTATTTTTCTCCACGCTTGCCGTTTTTGTTTGTTTTTTCACATCTTCGGCCTCGTCCCTTCGAACGGTGTTCGTGCCTCGGGCTTACCTTAACTTGCTGGGTGTTTATGTTTCTCATTCATTTCGAATTCATTCATTAAATATTCAGTTGTTCGATTCTTTCGGGTGACAAAAAGAGCAACAGAGCAGCGTTGGCAAACACACAACACACGAAAAAGTTCAGCCGTTTTCGTGAAAAGATTGATGATCCTCCTAGCGGCAGCGCTTCGATCACCGCCGTTGTTGCCCTTTTGCATTATTTTCATTTTTTTTCTCTGGTTCCTTTATTTCCATTCTCCAAGGTTTAACCTTTGGATAAATACCTATAATTTTCTGTCTTATTTTCTCACCTTTGTGTTCGATTTAACACGGTGGTGAGGAGTAGCTTCTCTTTACTGGTGTTTAACTTTCAACTAAACAGCACCGTGCGGCTGTAGAACTGGACTGAACTGGATGTTCTGACAAAGTCCACGTGCAATAATTTATTGCTTTTTTCTTTTTATTTTCAATTCTAATTTCCCCGATGTGTGTGGTACATATGTATAGGTAGATCCGGTGAAAACTAAAGGGTGAAAAATTTGAGGTAAAGCGGTGAAAGAACTGAGTATAACAGGACTGCATAAATACAAAACCCCTAAAATCCAATTGCGCTATACACAACAACATCATATTTATTTCTTAAGTAGTTTGATAATCACTGCTGTTTGATTCTTGTTGTTTAAACTAAGCTTTGATTTAGTTTCTAATAATTAATTTTAGTTATCATTTTCATTAATGCTGTAATGAGTTGTTTAGTACAGTCTAAATTTCTTTTAATCGTAACAAATTGAAATAATATTTTACCAAAACACTTACACGATGCTAAAAATATCTGTAGGCCTGCTATGTTTAACACTAATCTGCTCGCCAACTGCGTGTGCATTCCCGTCACACATCGGCGATGCCTTTTATGACTCTATTATATGGACAGTTTTAGTCGGTGACCATATTCTTGTGCCGTGGTGCAATTTGACGAGTTTCAACATGGCTTCCATCAAAGTACATACACTGAACGTGATAGAATTAGTTTGGCGCCCGGTGGCTTTGTGGTTCATTTTGCTTATCGGGGTTCATGCCTCAAAATTACGAGCCTGATGGTCCCTGCAGAAATTTGCAGCACATCACCAGACTAGTTTTAGCAGCAAACGAAATAAATGTAACTACGCACTGTGTACACACACCGACCGAGCGTTGTTGGGTGGTTTTTGAGTGAGTTTCTGCCGCTCCCAACTCTGTCTAAAATTGAGCCACAACTTTCAAGTACGTATGTACTCACAAAGCAGGCGGCCGAGAGCTGACAGCTGAGAGGGAGCTTTGCACCAAAACAGGATCGTTAAAATCGCTACCAAACCAAAGCCACCTCAACGCAATGCTTGCTATGATGGCATAGATGATGGCGGTGATGATGATGATGATATTGATGATAGCTCTGGTACTCCGAGCCTGGTGGTTTGTTATACCGGCAAAGTGGTTAAGCCAACAACTATGACTTTGGGCTCTTCTGATGCTGTTGTTGCCGTTGATGTCGGAGCAACCATTTACATAAATTTTGAACAGCGAAACAGTTTAAGAAAAGAGTGTATCCATATTCCACTTCGGTAGAGTCCAAACTATTCGGATAGAGATGTAGATGTATCGCTCGAGTGTTGCCCACTTGAAGTCTGTTGAGAAACCGGCCTCCCGAACAATAACAATCAAAATAATTAAATTCATATTCGAGTGCGTACATGCAGATAATAAAGATGTAAACTTTTGTACGAATACACAAAAGTTCACTACACTGGATATGTACTCTGTTTTTGGTGGTTGATCGGTGGTTAAGACATGAGTTCGGTTTTCTATAGAGCGTTCGATTGTTGCTATTCGCCTGCGCCCGTTTGAATTCACACTTGTGCAGGGTCAAAACTGGTTGGTGGAAAAAAAGAGAAACTAAAAATAGCAAATCAATAAAAGGAACATGATTTCGTGAATTTATAGTAGCAGTTATAACGATCTGGAATTTGGGAAGGTTCATTTTTGGCATTTTCACAAAAGCCGAACAAGGAAAATTGTGTATTACATTTTCACAGTGTACTTGTAACAAACCATGGTATACCGAGTATATGAGACAGCGTTTATCATGACTTACGGATGTTTTAGATTCAACCCTGACATCTTGGCTAGTGGATATCGATCCGCATAGCACATATTGCAAAGAAACATGAGAAAGTTGTACTATTTTTACCATCTCCGTCACAATCCGCCCACTTCTTATTCAACGCTGACTTTTTTTCATCACTTCAACAGACGCAGCCTTCTGCCGTTAACCTCGGCTCCCTCTTAACGTTACCGGTTGATCTTCTGCTTGAGTGGTTGCGCGAACGGAAGATTTCTACTCCCAGGCCAGTTCGATCGAGAGCGCGTTTCGACTACATTGGCTGCTACTTCGAGGCCACCGTACTTGCTCGGTTCGAACATGTAGCTCTACATCTATCACTTACCATCACTACTGTACCACGAACTAACATTTACCAAAACTGTTCTTCAAAACTCCCGGCTGATGGCGCATATTGTCGAAAAACTCTGCACGGCCATTTGAGCTAGGGAGGGATTGCCACCCCGTTGCTCCAAACCTCTTCCAGAGCTACTCGAGGTTACCAATAGTTTGCCTGTTGGTCGAAGGATCGTAAATTTAGTTATGATAATATATGTCTAGTTAAGCTAAATGAGCGTTTATTTCAAGTGGTCCCAGGCCAATGTGTATGTACATTTTGAGAAGTGAAGCCGAGTGGAAAGTGCGTCTGTTGCCGCGATTTTAATGAGTGAGAATTGAGTTTTATTGACACTTGAAGTTTTCTTTTCAAATCGATTACTCCAGCACTTGCTTCACACTTGTTTTTGCTTTGTGTCCGCCTGTGTGATTCTCTTTTGCGTTCACGGTCTTCGTCATGTACCACGAGGCACGTTTCGAATATCATGATCTGGTCCAGTATTCTGCTCGGTTGGACACATCAGCAGAAGAATTCTGATGGAGGTTTTTAAACAGCGTTCGCTTGTTAAAGAGTAAAGCGGAAAAATGTTTATTGCTGCGACGACATTGCTCAATTAAAAAAAGAGTAATGCGGATATTGGCCGGTGCAACGTTATAGATTTTACTCAATCTACTTATTGTACGGACCAAGTAGGAAGCAGTTAATAAGAAGAAACTTCGAGCGGATGTTTTTCGTTTGTGGATATCGTCACAGCTGAAAAATTTCAAGTTGTTGTACCATAATGCCGCATAATTGAGAGTTTTATCGATCTTCTCCATTCATTGCATTATTGGTATAAAACAATATGAAAATGCTGCTTTTCTTCGCCCTATTCATTGAGCTTCCAATATTAGACGAAGCAAAATATCTTTCTAAGAAACTGTTGAAATTCCAAACTAACGAGCCACATTTTATTACCCGACCGTACCTGGAAGTCAACGTTCTACAGCTTCAATTCGAAAATGCCACACTTGAGTTTGTTAGCAATCGTTTAACATGAAGAAACAATGAGCTGTTTCAACAATATTTGCCTACTTAGCACCGCGAGAAGCTAAATGAATGCTCAAGCATCTGCCATCACTATGGCCCATGAGTCGGATCCGATTTCAGCACTCGAACCAGATTCATTTTTCAGAAATCTTGCTAGCGATCCCACATTGTTTAACCAACACGATCAGACAACAACGAGCGAGCAACCTAATAATGTTGATAGTTGTGCAAATGTAAAACAACGTGCCTCAACCCTACCGCAGCAGGGCACTATTCCTGGACATGCTTTCAAATGTATCAGACCATGCTCCAGTTCTATTACAAAAGACGTTTTCTCAAGAACTTCTCCGAGCCGCACGACCTATTGCGACGACTGCACCGGTATTGGCCATACGCTCGTTCTGCTTCTTTGTCTGTTGGAGCTAAATCCTGGAATGAAAACTACACGACAAGTGTTTATGTTGTTAAATAGGAAAAGTTTTACCAAACGCCATGTCCCAATCGCACACCCCAGGACTGTTGCTTTCTGGGTTGTGAATGGTAGCTTGTTCTCGGGACTTTATAACTATACTGGCGACTGACTGCGGATTGCGTGTTGATTTCCTTCCTGTAAATGCCATATGATTAATACCCCTCGGGGAACGCAGGGGAAAAGTTTCGGCGTGTTTAATTATGTCTCACAGTTTTGTAAAATTTATACTGACAACCGAAGTTTTCAACATTTGCATTCTACTACTGTTTAGAGACTGGCACTCTAGTGCTTTATTACTCTCGCTCGCAACGGTGGCGGGCGCCTGTAGCAGCAGCTAAACCTGTCATTTTTGCGCCATGTCGTCTACACCTCCTGGAAACATGTTTCCTATTCCGATTTATTTAGCTAATGAAAATCCTTTTAGCTTTCTGGACGTATAAGATTGCTTTAGGTAATAGAAGGATTGTAGCTACATTACGCTAAGGAATTCTTTAGCTGTCTAATCCGGAGAAAACTGTAAAAATGAGTTGCACGGGTCATAATGTTACGTGATACTTTTCCCAAGTTTTGCAATGATTCCCGCTTCTAACCTGCGGAAAGACGATTACGTTCTGACGCCAGGAGCTGGGTGTGTACTAGTATGCTCGCTCCCTGCCAGCACACAATGAGCGTAATCGATATGCCCACCATCGTCAAACATGACTTTGAGTGGTAAAACCTTCTGCCTGTTTAGATGTAAAATCGCAAACAAGCAGGTGACAGCCGTAATGCAATTATCCGGTTGCAATGCAATGTTCTAATTGAATTAAAATAGTCTGGAAGTGTATTGTTAAGCTTCCTCATGTTTTGTTGTTTATGAAAAGTTGAACTAAACTATGTAACGATCCAATTTCATGTTACTGCAGTTAGGATGGTTGCTCATTTGTTCAGACACATGCTTTACCACTGCTCTGGAAATTGTTCCATTAGTTAGGGTTTATTTCTAATTCCCGTCGTAGTAAGTAAAGCCATTCTAATTTTCATCATTTGTTGGATGGATTTAATGTGCTGATTTGACTAAAATACACTTACCTTCCGATCCGCGAACTTTTAAATCACTGAAAAACGATTAATAAAACATATTATTGAAATTACGCAACTGACTTTATTGCTTAAATTCGTCGTACCATTTTAAAATCCGTCCATCAAAATTTTACATCTACAACTTAAAATCACAACAATGTTTACGAAGCTAACGCGCGTATATTTGTGTAGAACGGCATGACAAATGTTATTCTGCAAAATTTCTGCAGGTCAGGCAAGTTTTCCTGGCTGTAGAATAACGACAATGCCTTGTATGAGTTATTTTCATTTATGAATGACGGAAATTAAAACGATTAGTCGACATTTTCTTCATCGTCGCACGAAAAAACGTAGGAAATTTGGCTGGTAGGACTTCTTTAATGATAAAAAGCATTTAATTAGATCTCAGCTCACTTTGATTGATCGCGTATGATAGACAACAAACAAAAATGTTAGCGAATAACTAGTTTTGCATTGTGTGTCATAAAAATGCTGATATTTCTAATAATTTGTGTTGGATAGCACGGGAATAGGCAATTACGACGAAGCAGCAACATACCCTATATCAAGGTTAACTCACCTTGCCCTATATCCAGGCTTGGCATACACTTTTCGCTTTGATTTTGCTCTTTTGATTACTGCTCGTCAGCCAAGCAGCATTTGAAAAAGTGATGTATAGGGCATTTGTAGAGCTAGTAATTATCTATAACATTGCTGAAGAAAGTGAAGTTTTATCTTTAGTATTTACGGCGGTGTAAAGCAGCAATACCGTTGGTAGCAAAAAGAGCGCTCTTTTTGCTACCAAGAGGGTAGCAGCCTTATAGCGCCATAAATACAAAATGCACAGTAATGCTTACTTCGGCAATATTGTAGATAATAATAAATTCTACAAACGCACCATACATCATTTTTTCAAATTTTGCTTGGCTGAGATGCAGTAACCAAAAGAGCAAAATCGAAGCGAAAAGTGTATACCAAGCCTGCCTATATCAATTTAAACTTTTCTGAATATTGTTTGCCCTTGCTATGTACGGACTCAAAAAATGACACCTGTATTGCACTACACATTGGCAAATTTCATTGTATCTAATTTTTGTTCATGAAACTATTTAGTAAAAAATATACAAATGTGTCAAATGGTTGCTGGTTAGTATTTTTGCTGCCATATTCACACACACTCTAATAATGGATTTGTTTAGTCGGTCCTGCACTTGCTTTGCCAATTACCAAATCATTTTAAGGATTCAATAATTTTAAGTCTTTTATAATTATAGTATTACCGAATTTTAGTACATGGTCCATGTTAGTGGAGATTAAATAACTATGAGACATTATGACTACACTCGATTGGCTGATTGGTTTGATTCGATTCGCCCATACCCTGCTTTTGTAGATAATTTGATCAAGCTTTTGGAACTTGTTCGAAGCATGTTGATTTTT
The DNA here is from genome assembly GCF_943734655.1 of Sabethes cyaneus. NCBI lineage: Eukaryota > Metazoa > Arthropoda > Insecta > Diptera > Culicidae > Sabethes > Sabethes cyaneus. The sequence goes on along the minus strand of NC_071354.1, from coordinate 133,195,816 downwards.
TTTCTTTTTTTTTTTCAAACAAATTAGCGATTGTGACGGTCATAGTGTGACCACATTAAACTGATTGTTAAGCAGTCAAGTTACAAACCACCGTTTATCCTATCTGGACTCTTGGGGATACTAAATTTGGTTACCTATTCGGTTACCTATCTAGCTTTTTACGAGCCATAATGGCAGATGGGTTCGTAATATTTGGACAGCATTTTCGACATTTCCCTAATACATCGCACGTTTTCTTTCCGCGCGTTCACGGTAAAACTAAAGGAAAGAAAGAAAACGTGTGATATATTAGGGAAATGTCAAAAATGCTGTTCAAATATTACGAACACGTCCGCTCTTATGGCTCGTAAAAAGCTGGATATATAGGTCGATATATATATCGCTTGTCACTCTGTCTCCAGAGCACTTAAAATGGCAAAATATGCACCTATGCTATATATTTTTGAGGCGATACGGTTACAAGTAAAGACACAAACCACATGCTTATGAGCAGGGATGCCACATATAATTCTGTGTTTTTGTTGGAAAAATCTGGCCATCTGTACATCGAAGAAAAATATCTGTGCAGGAATCTGTCCAATGCAAAACAATGAGAGTGAAAGAGGCGGAAAGTCATTGTGCTGACTTTTCCGTCTCACTCTCATGTACAAGCTCAAAAATCTGTTTAATCTGTTGTATTGGCGAAAATCTGTATTCTATGCATGCAGATTCTGTACAGGTGATTTCTTTAAAATATCTGTTAAACACAGAATAATCTGTGCATGTGGCAACCCTGCTTATGAGTTAACTATATCCAGCTTTTTACGAGCCATAATGGTGGAAGGCATAATTCGCGTTCGTATTTTTTTAACAGCCTTTTTGACATTTCTGTATACATCGCACGTTTTCTTTCCACTCGATCCTTTAGTTTTGGCTCGGCTCGAAAAAAGTTGGATACAAGGGTGTGGTGTACCAGTGAGTTTAGATTTGTTCATGCTGAACAAATTATTTTTAAAGCTTCATGCGGCTTCCTTTTATAATTCCCTGCTTACTGCTTACTTACTTTACCAGCCAATAGTCGGGTGGCTCTTGCCGTATCAAGAGTTCCACTCCATTGTACTCGGTCCCGAGCTACTCGTCGCCAATTCGTTGCGCGTCTCGACACACGCAAGTCGGCATCTGATTGAGCCATCGAACACGTTGGGATCTTCTATTCCTGGTGCTGGCGGGGTTCTTGAAGAGAACGGATTTCACTACACAGTCGTCCGGTGTACTTGCGAGCAGGGATGGCACGTTCACTGTGTTTCTACACGCGGGTGAACTACACCCGCTCTTTCCTGTGTGAATCACAGTTGGTCAGAGAAGTGAAATATTGAACCACACAGCGTCGGTGCAGCGTACTCAAGGGTGAGTGTGTTGTTTCTTCACACTCACACTTGTTAGTCTCTTCTTTTCCATCGTGTTTCGCTAGTTCGCACAGGAGAAGGTGCGCTGGCACAGCCAAAGCTGCGTAGATATCACACAAATGCAAGACGGCACGGAATAGAAAACATAGCAGTAGTATTCGCGTAGCGCTTGCTATGTTGCATAGATGATGTATTTCGTGTATATACTGCCGCTATTCGCATAGCAGTCCCAGTTTCTATGGAGATGGACTGTTATGTAAATAGCGGCAGTATAAATACGCAATACATCGTATACGCAACATTGCAAGCGCTACGTGAATACCCCTAGCATATTTTTCCGTTCGATGCAGCAAATGTGAGTTTGAATAAAATAGTATAAATTTTGTATAAGATATCTATCAATTCGAAGCAAATTATCCTTGAAATAAACAGTAATTATATTTTGCAATTTATGGTGACAAGTACCAACTAATATTTTAGGGCTTCAGCATTGTCAGGATTTTGGTTGCAGTTGCAGCATACTGCATATGCGAAGTTTAAGATAATTGAAAATATCCTATTAGAGCGAGGGTGAGAGTTCAATCTTTAGTCGAATGTGTTGTTTAAGGGGACATAAACGACTAAAAATGTGTGTGTGTGTGTGTGTGTGTGTGTGTGTGTGTGTGTGTGTGTGTGTGTGTGTGTGTGTGTGTGTGTGTGTGTGTGTGTGTGTGTGTGTGTGTGTGTGTGTGTGTGTGTGTGTGTGTGTGTGTGTGTGTGTGTGTGTGTGTGTGTGTGTGTGTGTGTGTGTGTGTGTGTGTGTGTGTGTGTGTGTGTGTGTGTGTGTGTGTGTGTGTGTGTGTGTGTGTGTGTGTGTGTGTGTGTGTGTGTGTGTGTGTGTGTGTGTGTGTGTGTGTGTGTGTGTGTGTGTGTGTGTGTGTGTGTGTGTGTGTGTGTGTGTGTGTGTGTGTGTGTGTGTGTGTGTGTGTGTGTGTGTGTGTGTGTGTGTGTGTGTGTGTGTGTGTGTGTGTGTGTGTGTGTGTGTGTGTGTGTGTGTGTGTGTGTGTGTGTGTGTGTGTGTGTGTGTGTGTGTGTGTGTGTGTGTGTGTGTGTGTGTGTGTGTGTGTGTGTGTGTGTGTGTGTGTGTGTGTGTGTGTGTGTGTGTGTGTGTGTGTGTGTGTGTGTGTGTGTGTGTGTGTGTGTGTGTGTGTGACGCTTGACTTTAGTTATCTGTTTCTCGGATATGGCTTAACCAATTTGATCGCCGTTAAGCTTGTTTGAAAGGTGTTACTGCCTTGCAGATCACTATTGAATTGTTTTGCGGTCCGAGGTTTCGTTTAAAAGTTAGGCCATTGCAGATAATTTCAAAAGTTTTTGTCCCCCCCCCCTTGGAAATTGGCTTGAAAAATCGAGGGGCAAAAAATAATTTGCAGGGTATGAGTTAATTTTTTTTCATAAAATCAATTGTCTGTGCGCTCTACAGCCTGAAAAACTCGAAAAATAAGTGTACGAGTTGAGTTAATACTTCTAGCACGAAACAAAAATGGAAATTCGAACAACGGAGTTTCAGCAAATCGGCCGAAAAATTTTTCTTTCGTTTTTTTTTATTCGAGCAAAAAAAATATTGATCTTAGGCATTTTTACCGATTTTCTGAAACTCCGTTGTTCGAATTTCTATTTCTGTTTCGTGCTAGAAGCATTAACTCAACTCATACACTCATTTTTCGAGTTTTTCAGGCTGTAGAACTCAAAAACTTTTGAAATTATTTGCAATGGCCTTATTTGAAAAAAATCATACACAAAGTCATACACATAAGCATTCCAGTGCGGCGTAAAACAACCTCGCCGAATAAAACGCCCCTCCTGGAAAAACACGATTTTCAAACTTTATGTACCTTTTTCTCAGAAATTACACAACGTATGCAATTGACTTGTCTTGTGACAAACACCTTATGTTTGATAAATTAATATCCCACAAGCATTAGTTGAAGCATATACCTGAATGAACAAGAAAAAAGAAATTACATTGTGCTTAGCTGCGCGACTAATGGAGTGTTAACTAACACATTTATTTACAGGTTATCCCTATGGATTAATGCAATTGAACACAAAAAAAATCAAAAAAATATGCATGGTGAAAGCTATGTCTAAGTGTCCCCCGCGTTTCTGTGTGTCACCGTTGCTAATAGGAATGTTTTATAAAAAATAGTGAACTAGCGGACAATATTTTTTTTAATATTAACTATTATTACTATGTGATGCCGTGCAGTAATTTTAGTTTTAATTTAATATGTATTTGTTGTTGAACATCACTTAAAAATGATTGCAAAAAAATTTATGTTGACCCCCTAAAATTGATTTTTGTTGAAAAATATATTTAAAAATCAACATTTTTTTCTCAAACTGCATTATACGATGTAGGTTCACAAACTTCACTTTCCATGTAAATATCATGGATCTTGTTTTATGACTTAGCTATTCCCGTTGACTCACTGTTGACTACTCTCGCCTACTGTTAGAATAATGTCAATGTTAATTAAGGTGCGACTTGTTCATTTTTGATCAATATTACTTCTGTTGCCATCCTAATATTTGTGGGGTGTGGCCAAAGTTTCTTGGAAACATCGGGCAACATTAATGCTGGGAAAATTATAAAAACAAGTTACATGCTACATGTCATTTTTAAATAGTACCTACTTGCTAATACCGCGAAAATAGCTGTACAAAATCACGTCGGACTCGATTATTAACTAAATGTGTCGATTATACTACAACATGCAACATTGGTGTATTTTATTCATAATTAAATGTTTAGCCGTTAAAAATCGAATCAAAAATTATTTCGTATATGTCATAAACACCAATATCGAGACAATTATATAAATTACAATTACAATAAATTTTCATAGTGACTAAAGTTCTTAGCGATAATGAAATAGAGAAAAACTGCTAGCCTGATTTTTAGTTAAGTCCTGTAAACAAAAATAAAGAAGCGAGAGTTTGTTTCCTTATATGGTAGTTTGGAATAACCCACGCGGTTTTTACGTTGATGGCAACATGGCAACAATAGAACCTATTCGAAAATCGGGCCAGAATGGTATTCTAAGAGCGCGGACAACCAGGTGTGATTTGTAATACAGTAGGATTTCGAATTAGGCAACAACGGCGTATCGCCTATGTTGCGAAAATCGAAACCGTGCTAAAATCGAGTCCCTTTTTTGAAATGAAAAAATTGAATTTAAATGCGTTGGAAATAGACTAAATATTATTAATCAACGATTGCAACTATTTTATCTTTAAAAAGTCCGCTTAGAGCTATTTGTCCGGTGCAAGTAAGTTTTTGGCAATCTGCGGTAAGACGTAGTCCTACGGCAATAAAAATATGAAATATCTTCGAAATGTCTTATTACCGCCAGCTCCACGCGAAAAAATCATTCATTGACATGCATCATAGAAGCATTTCAATTTCTGTGTAGCTCATCGAAATGGAAACAACACAAAGCGAACTCCCCAATAAACTGCTTCCAAGTGACTTCTTAGTATCTTTACCGCTGCAGCGCGCTGGTGAGCTATACATTTCTATGAAGTGTGAATTCACAGTAAGGATCGCACAGCCAAGTCACACTTGTATCTCACAGTGAAGCCACACTTGGGGCCTTCACAGTGGCAGTGTAGTTGTTTTTATGTCCGCTTTGTGCGGTGTTTCGGAGAAGAAAAGACGCTGTCGTCAGTTCCATTGCCACTTACACTGCATCTAGGAGCCAGTGAACTAATGATTATACCTCTGCATCCTTGCTATTCGCTGAGAGAACTGTGTGAATCACTCTTCGCACCCGCTGCAAGTTGAGGTGCTGGCCATCCCTGCTTGCGAGTTGCGTAATCCCCCAACTTTCGCCATATGTACGATGTAAATCTCTCCAAGTAGTGCCTGCAATTCGTGGTTTATAGGCCTACGCCACACTCCGTTATCCGTTTGTACTCCGCCAAAAATGTCCCGCAACACCTTTCGTTCAAATATGGCAAGCGCACGCATGTCTTTCGTAAGTAAAGTTGCTGTATCAAGTTCGTAGAAGACAAGCGGTTTGATTAGCGTGTTGTACATCGTCAGCTTTGGACGCGGCGAATGCTACTTGATAGTCTTGCGGGGGAAAAATAGACTTGATGTCCAGCTTGAATGCTGCGTTGAATCTCTTTACTCGTATTTGGGGTTGGGAGTACCGACAGGATTTTTGAGAATCGGTATTTCGGTACTGGAAGGATCAGTACCGGTAATACCGGTACTGGTACCGGTACCCAAAACTTTTAAAAGAAAATCCTTGTTCTTTGAAAAATCTGCTAATACTTTTATTTGAGCACCAATTCTTAAGTCGCTTCACCTCACCTCGCAGTTACCATTTCATTTGTACTGTCACTTAGGTAACAGGAGTCGCCCAGGTACTTTCAAAATCGCTAATTGTGCTCTCGTCTAAGATCTATGAGAATAGGGCCCTTGTAAAAATGAACAGAGCTAGGACATCTGGCGAAAGTCGGGAGGCAAAGGTGGGTCGGCAATGTCGCAAGAATGACGGATGACTGTGCACCGAAATCTGTTCTTTTCAAAACCCCCACCGATACCATGAATAGAGGGGCTCAACTTCCAGGTTGAAGCCGACTTGGAGAAGCTCAATGAATTGGTGACAAGTAGCCTAGAACCAAGTACAGTGGAGACAAGTTTTGATACTACACGACCCCCCGGTTGTATGCTGCTAGAGGAGAAGCTTGCAAAATTCAACTTTAAGATGCACAGAATATGCAATGGTACTGTTCACCATACGAAAACGAATCTGCCAGACACTGAAAATGCTTTCTCAGAATGTAACGCTGAAGGACAGGCTCTACCGAAAAGCATAATCCAATACTTGTTCTTCAATCCTTGAGTTACATCGAAGCGAATTCATTCCGCAGAGTGTTTTGGTGTACAGGTCTTATCGAACTCCTTAAAGCTTAAACTGCTATAGCGATCTGAAGTCCGTTCAAATTTTTCCTTCATGATCAGCTAGCCATATTCATTCCAATAACTAACGCTCAACAATTTCCTCAATCTCGTTACTGGTGTTAAATGGTTGTAGTAACTCATCCGCTAGCTTTATCAAAATATAACGCGTAGTTTTAGAAATTATTTTAAAATTGTTATCTTCGATTTTAAGGCCGAATGTTAGAAAAATTGCATAATTGATCAGTACCGAAAGTACCGGTTTTCTCTTGTGCCAGTACCTGTATTTCAGTACTGAAAAATCAGCCGGTAGTACCGGTATTCCCGGTTCCGGTATCCCAACCCTACTCGTATTATTGTTGGCGGATACCAGAGATCTCCAATATTCGAGTTCATCAACCACTTCCAGTTCATCGCCGTCTATAGCCACTATCCGTGAAAGGCAAACGTTGCGTTCTCAGGAGCATCTTTCTACCACATGTTTGGTTATTCGGCGCATTGATTTGTAACCCTATCCTCCGTTTTAAGTTTGGTGTAGATTTCCTCCGCTGTCCCAAGGTTTCTAGTACTGCCGTCGAGGTCGTCTTTGCTGAAGATCGTTCCTCTCGTTTTGATGCCCGCTCGCCAGATTACATCTTCAATAGCGATATTGAATAACGCGCGAAACGCGCACAAACGTAGCACATCACTCGCTCCAGGGTAGCTTTGGTCAGCCGCGCCTGTTTATCAGGAAAACCATACTCGTGCATTATTTGCCACAGCTGTTCACGTTCAACAATCATATGATGCTCTGAAATCCACGAAAATGTGATGTGTGGCGGTTAGTTTCGTTTCTCCTTCGATTACTTTATGTAATACTGCATTGCGTAATCAAACGTATCTGTTTCTAGAACGAACTACTGATTGAATCTAGGACTACTAAATATTGGTGTAGGTGAAAGCACTGGTGTTATGCTAAGCAAAGCTTAGTGGACTTCTCTTGTCCAACATAAAATTTTACCTAACCAAATCTGTCAGAGGTGTCGCTGTTCAAGAGCAATTTGGTATAAAATGTCAATAAAAGGTTAACTCAGACACACACAGTTTACATTAATCTACCAATGGTCTTCAATGATGTCAAGAGAAACATATTTCTATAGGCATCCTAATGGTGATGGTACTTGTTCACGCATCGTTTTTTGTTTGCTATTTTGGTCAAATCAAGTATAACCATTAACGTTTATGGATTCCACTAACCTATAGGGTAGATGCTCCAGTAGTTGTGGTAGTACCAGTAGTGGTGAAAACGCGAAATATATCATGATTTTGGCGGATTTCGAGATAATTTCAGTTCTCTATTGTTAAATATATATTTATTAACAGTTTCATCGAAGATACACAGTTAAAATATGAGATGTTGGTGCAAAAATTACAAATTCCTTTTGAGCAGACCAATAAAGTGCAATTGCTTAAGAAATTCATAACAATCCATAGCATTTTAACAGGCCTACGCTGTAATCCACCTGCTGCCATGCTCACTGCAAGCGTTACTAAGGCGGTAAACAACATTCCACTATCATAGGTAAATTTTCCACTATTAGAGGAACATTACCACTACTTTAGGAGCACATACTAATGTCAGGAAAAGAAATATTTTAGATATATCAACCAGCAGAATGGTATAATTTTGGTATGTATTTAAAGCCAACATTATGGTCGACCATATTATCATGTAGTTCAATTCGAAATTCGAAACTATTCCCCGACATAATCCCTCCATTACTGGAGCATCTACCCTAATTGAACTTTTTCACCATGAAAACCACCGCAGAAAGCCGCTAATAAAGATGCGTACTATTAACAAGCACCACACCATTGGAATCTGTATGTTTATAATTTCTATTTCTATCTTTCTTTTGATATCGCGTTGACATTGGCATGGATAAATAAAATAGTCCCGAATAAAGCTGGAATCACACGGACCGTTAGCAACTATCAACGGCAACGTTACGGAACGGAACGTCAGTGACGGTCACATGTATTTTCAATGTGCGCATTCACACGAGTACTTTGACGTTCCGTGCTGTGATGTTCCGGAAACTTGTGAATGTATACATGGAAAAAGCATGCGACCATCACTTACGTTCCGTTCCGTTCAGCATCTATGGCTCAAGCAGCACGTTTCTTACAGTTATGTGGAAGATTTGGTGGAAGATTTGTTCCGTTATGTTACATTGCCTGTTGCTGATTACTGACGGTCCGTGTGATTCCAGCTTAAATCATTACATTGTAACGTTATTTTTTTGTCGCCACTGATTTTGAGTTGCTTGTTTACATGAATTTTGTTACATCCAGCGGTTGCGAGTTGAGTTCTCGTGAGATTACTGGGTTAATTTTTTTAAAAATATATGGGAAGCACTTATTCTCCAATAAAAACTATTTACAAATTGATTATTATCTCCGGGGGTAAACAAAAATCTCATGTCAAATTCTGACACCATGTAAACAAACCACCCTTGGCTGTCAAAAAAGTGAGGCTAGGCCACCCCGTTCAATGGTTCAGCAACACCGCGTAAACTTTAAAGTTCGCGTAAAAACTTGCGTAGATTTAAAAATTTATGTAAAAAGCCATAATTTTCAAATCTTGTGTAAAAAAGAAGGCGTATGCTCTAAACTTTGCATAAAAATTATTGCGTGATTTTTATGGGATTATTTGGCATTGCTATGAATCTCAGGCACAAAATCCGTCAATAGTATCTTGGTTCTCTCGCAACAACAGCAACTGTTCAGTGTATTGACACTCACAATTTTATTTATCTAATTTAGTACCCGTGCTTTAAAACCAGTGGATGAACTTCTTCGTTGCTGAAAGCGTTCACGTACTGTTTATGCTATTCTACGCACCTTAATAGCGAAACAAGAAACTAGCCACTGTAGAACCGGGTCGAAATCGGACTCTTGCCTACAAACTGTACACATCTTACCATCATAAACGATCAACGTACCGGCGCATGTAGTATGCAATTGCATGATAATTTTGCCATTTACACGTTGCACCATTTTTGCTCACCCACATAGTCCAGTCTTTTGGCCAGCACCGGCGCGGTGCGACGATGAGAAGGGAAAACGATGAGGACAAGTCGATTGGTGAGATTTCACCATTTGTCAGGTTTCTGTCTGTCCGCATTATTGCAACCACTGACTTTTCTTCGGCAACAGCAGCCGGTCGACATACTAGGTACAACTTGATCACCCTAACGCAAAGGCAAAGGCAATGGTTGGTTGTCGACGCGCGTAGTACAACCTCTCGGTGCACACGCATTCATCAATTATTGGAAAATGGTAATGTGAGCCAGTGCACTGAGGCCTGCAGAGAAGTAAAAAAAAGTTGTACCAATTTTTATGTTCACTTCGAGGAAGCTAAAATGGTAAGATAGCTAATTAAAATAATTGCAGCAAATTCGATGATTACTACTTGCTGAAGTCGTAAGGTAATATATTCTTGAACGGTATGGTAACCCTTTTTGTGATGCAATCAGGACTTCTATATCGTTATTCTTAGCGTACTCCATAGGCACGATGAATATAATCTCTAAAAAGGTGCTAAGGCTTTCATAGTCAGAAAATTAAAAAAAAATGACAATGATAAGTATTGTTTGCAACTTCAATCACCCGATTGAAACCCCTAAATATAATATTAGGACCAAATGTGTTCGTTTTTTATCTAACAAACACTTCAAAAGACTAAGCTGAATTGCATATGGTCTACGGTTGCTTAGCCCTCAACTGTAAGGTTAACTTTCGTATCGGAATGTATTACCTTGCTAAATGTGAAAGCAACAATGCGACGCTATCTTTAATCCACTTCCGTTCCACTTCGTACCTGGAGGAACATACGCGTATTTCCTACCACCGGATATCGATGTTATAAACATTTCATAGAGAAACAGCGTTCAGTTGCTCAACAAATTTATGTACATACGAAGTTTCTGTTGTACCGTCGAAATGGCTTGTTCCGAAACATAGAGCACGTTTTGCTGAATGTCAATTTTTGGAACACATGGTCGCGGTTACTGCAGGGTCGGTCACTAGCAGAGAGGAAAATACCGAGTTACAAGGCTTGGACAAATATGGACAGCGAAAAAATTGATTGCTCATAAATTACGATAAATTGCCAAATAATTTCCGGCCTACCAATATGTGTTTCCAATGTTTGAATGAGCCCTGTTGTATGAATGGAAAAAGTGCCAAATGCAGCAGAAACCGAACGATTGGTGTTGGTTAAAAATAAGAGTTGTTAATAAAATATAACCTACCAGCAACATGCGACAAAAAGAGAAACAACAGCTACGAAAAGACGGCACAATTATTCACACGAAGCGAAACTCAACGCACGGTGTACGTTCTTTTATCGTGTTTGGTCGCATGTTATTCGTTTTCGTTTAAAAAATACTGTTGGTAAGAGTTTTGAGTAACATGGGGTTGCATTCAAAGCTGTACGAAGCACGACTAGACCAAACATCCTTTCCGCACGGCAAACAGTCAGTGTCAGTTTTGACTAGGCCATATATTTGGGGCGTGCTTGCAAGAAGCAGACGACATAACTGTTTCGGTCATTTCATGTACAAACCGTTGCAAATATTTGCATTACTTAGCCAACCGTATATAGAACATTTTGACAGATCTATTTAAAACTGTTCACTTGGAATCATCAATACATTAGATCGAAAAAAATGGATATTTTGTTTGAAAATCCTTTCCAAGTAACTGATTGAGAAATTTCAATAATTTGTTTGGCGCATTTTGCATAAATTCAACTGTGCTGTGCTCCAGTGCTAATCCAAAAAAGCGATCCAATCGGACCCCCGTTGTGGTCATGCAACATCAATGAATAAAACTATGTTGCTAATTGATCATTGGTAATGAATCCTCTAGGCCAGAACGTCCTGTTCGAAGACGCCCAAATTCACACATTACAAAAGCATTGAACATTTTTTAACAACGCTAGTTGTTATTCTGTACAAAAGTTTTCGATACATTTGAACCGGTGTGCGATGAAAGCCAATCGATAGTCGTTGAAGTTTTGTTTTCACACCAGCTTCGCTGCGGACCAGTTGTTATTCAGTAATTTCCGCGGCATTGTGCGAATTAAGCATTGCTTTTTCAAGTGAATTATTCGCTAATTTGAATTCTTTAAGCATACCTCACGATCACAAAACAAGCCACAAAAAACAACCAAGAATGGGATACACGGAAAATAAAGGAAGAATATACCTACATTTATGTATCTGCTTCATACTTGGGATGGACACCTGATATACGAAATTTCTGGATGACAATCGGTCGTGGCACGACCGGCGTGATCAGCTTAGCAAGTTGGTCGATCGAGTAAAATTTAGGAATTCTAAACCGTTCACCTTATTAGTGCCTATTAGATACGATTCTAACACGTTTAATTTCAAGCATTTGTCCCATCTACTTTATACGCTGGTTAAGATGTCGTATTTGGCAAATTCGTGATTATTATTCAGAAACAATCAAACTGAAAATAGCCAAAAAGTGTGCAGTACGTGTTGACAGTAGAAGTAGACAGCAAACTTTTCTGAGTGATTGAAACAGGAATAACACCATTTACTTTCGATTTAAAACATATCCAGTTACAGAAGGCGATGAAAGGTGATCCAAATTCTTCAAATGGATTGTCCGTATAAGGTTCATAACTCTTGGCGCGCTTTGCCGGCCGAGCGAATAACAGACGGAATTAGTCGTTGCTTCCCATTTAGTTTTCAGTGGACTTCATAGCACCTTGTCCTGAGCGTGTGAGATCAAGATTAGTCCGACAGACTATCAGTCCGAGAGAAGGAGAGATGAAGCCGGTGAAAATGTTACTACCAGAAAGCGCGGCAGAAAAATATTTTGTGCGGCCAAAAATGTCGGCTATTTATGTTGTTGTTTTTTCTTGTGTGTATGTATTTCAGTTCTTTGTCCCAATCTATATTGAGCGCGTATCACCCATGCGAAACATAAACCGAAAACAGATGGTTTCCTCCAGTTTACACCTTTGTTTTAAGGTCGCCGACTCTTGGTAATTGTCTGTATCGGTCCGGAGGATCCTCCGGTTTTCTTTGCGGCCCTGTCTTGAGTGGTGTGTGACGTCTGCTCGGATGAATAATTTGGTCACCTTTCTGGAACTATAGATTGTTTCTCAACGATGCGACGTTGGTGTTATTAAATTAGATTGATGAGTTTACGTGCTGTCAACGGGAAGAAGGGAAATATGTATTTAACCGCTACAGTTGCTGATGAAGTATTAAACAGATCATTAGACGACCAGCGAGAGTTGGAATCAAACCATGAATGGGAATAAACTCTTGCACTCTGGATTTTTTTTCTTTGTTCTGCATAACGTGACTCCAGACAGACCATATTTTATGATTTTTACCTTCCATGCCTATTTTGAATAAGTTGTAAACCAGTCTCGCATGGCAGCACTAGAGTGAAGATAAAATAAAATGTAAAAAATATCTGCTTGTTGGAAATGTACCAGGGATTAATTAACACTTATTTTTAATTCTATTAAAATGTTACAACTGAACAATGTAAAGTAATAAATTTCATTAGGAAATGGCATGGCGTGACTGCCGTGAGCGATGCGAAAATACTGTGACGAGTAGGTATATAAAGCGGTAGGAAAAATGGCTCATTGTTTATTGGTTTACTAGGTGAAACACTGATACAAACATGCAACGTAAATGTGTAAATGACGTGTAGTGCGCGAGTGTTCGGAACTTTTAGGACTCGACTCGGCTGCTACCGACCGATAAGCAGCTTCTCCTTCGTCGAGAACGGACAACGGTAAATAAAGAAATCCAAGCCGCAGCGTAAAACATCGGATAATTTATGATAATCTCCAATCTAACGTTGTAATCGGAGTCGGCGCGGCAAACTTCGGCGGCGGCGGCGGCGCGCACGTTGATCTGAGTGGGCGATGCTGCATTGTGATTCCGCTTCGGAGCTGGAATCGTCATCCTCACGGTCCGAATTAAATATGCGGATTGGTTTTTAATTTCTGACTCCCTCTGCTTCCCGATCGCTTTCCCAATCGTATCGTAATTGATGACCTAACAAATGTGGTGAAAGAAAGCCGCCAGGTCTTTCGCACTATGGAACGGGTAACCGTCACCATTGGCGTAATTAGATGTTTCACAAAAATGAGAAATCAAACAAACTGTATTATACTTCTAAAGATTGTCAAACTTGTCTAACCCAACAACACTGCTATGTGGATCTTTGAGGAAAGGTTGATTTTCGAAGATTTAATAAACTTACTCATTAGCAATGGCACCCTCACTGGATACGCCAATGTGCCTATTGCCACCACCGTCGGTCACCAATTTTGTGTCTGATTAATCTTTTCAGTTTCAGTTTTCATTTTATGTGCTTGTTCAGGAAATTTTTATTGTTTAAAAAGAAATAAACAGAGAGTGTGGCATCGTTCTGTACACGGGTAGCCTTCTAGCCGTAAACATTCAAGCAGTTATTATAGGAAATAGGAGTGAAATATCAGGACAGACATAAATTTTACATGTTTCTTGAATTCGTCCTAAAATATTTTTCAAATTCGTCATATAATGCTCTCGAATAAATCCTGATTTCACGGACTCCATACTGCAATCAGATTTTGTAATTATTTAGTTGAAATTGTGTTTCTAGAGATACAAGAACACAGCATTAAAACGCTTATAAAATATTTGTTATGATCTGCACTGCTAGGTAGGTAATAGTATGGGAGCTCGGATGTGCACACCTTTTTAATCGTCTTCTCACTTTCCAAACAGGTTTTTTATACCTACTAGCGCAGGTCAGCCACCGTTGAGGTACATGTTCAGATCAATATTTCCACCACCATCAGTTGGACTATGTAGCAAAGCAACGGAGGAATTTTGTTTCAACGAGTACTTAGCGAACGAGTAAAAATAAGCAAAATCAATTACACGCCATCAGTCGTTTTGTTTTGGAGGAATATACAACTACAAGGCGGGAGGTTTTTTCGCATTGCTTGTTTTAGTGCACTTCAAGCCGGGTTTATATAATTGAATTATAATTAACATCAATAAATTTGTAAGATTTGCTACTTAACTTTACTTAAGACGGTCGTAGCTTTTTATTGCCTAGCCATTCATAACAATATCCGTACTTAGTAGTAGGCAACGGTCGTACCGGCGTTGTGCATGGTCGACCATTTGTTTTCACAATTTTGATTTTCACGTGAACTTTTGTTTGTTTTTCGACGGTCCATAAGAAAATTGAATTATTTAGCTCCAATACTGTTATTAAACTAACATCGGTGTGCGAAAACGCTAAAAAGCAAAATGATATTGGGTGTATTATAAAAGTTTACTTAGAACAACCGCTTTTAAAATGTTTTCTTGTTTCACTTGACTTATTTATATTACAATACAAAATCAAAACAAAATGAATATATTGATATGAACATATTATTATAAAAGTTATATTAGATTACATTATTATGTTAGCTTCTACTTCTCCTTTGTAAGTAGTTTGAACCCGGAATGGCTTCAGCTGTATCAAGAGCTTGTCCCTACTCCACTCAGCGCCAATTTCTTCAGCGTCTCTATACTCGCAAGTTAGTGTCGATCTGATCGGGTCTCTAGCACGTTGGGCCCCTCTACTTCTGATTCGTTCGCAACACTTTTCTTCAAATAAGGCAAGTATGTATGGCATTCGCCAGAAATTATTTGATGAATTGGTAAAATTGAGGACATCAATTTTACCAATTCGTCAAATAAATTCTTTTAAGTCTACCGAAAATATGCAAAAAGGCTTTGGATTCATCAACTGGCGAAATATGGATCCTCTACCCTATATCGTCATTGAGGAAATAATCGAAGAACTGCTTAAACCTGTTCACCACCCCGCGTTCGTTTGTGATCAGCTGTCAGTCCCTTACCTTAGCCCTTACGAGCAGGGATGGTTCGATCACTTTGACTCAATTTTGATTCAATTGACAGTACGGTCTCAGCCGAGCCAAATATGACAATGTTATGTATGGTTATGATATTATGATGTCCGATCATTTTAATGTCGGACGTTCTTGATGTCCCGTGATGAACAGCTGCCGTCCAACGACATCTAGCTGTGCGTATAACACTTTCTCCTCGTCGTCCGGTCTAGCTTCGTGTGAACGGTACATGCTAACGATGCTTTAACTGAAAAAACGCCCTTTTATATATTTTTTTTCTCTTTATTTTCGAGATTTTCAGCCGTGGGAACCCGTTTATATATACCAGACATATCCTCTCGTTGATCTCTTTCCAATCCATCACGCGATCATGCATTCTGCCCTTGAATTTAGCTCATTAGTGGCTCCACCGCTCTAGTAAATCTACGCCTTACCGTCACGGCTCTTCCATATCTTCTCGCTATTGTTGAACTTTCGGGGCTCTAGCTGCTCAGCAGCATCCTGTCGCCATCCACGAAATTCAGCGATCTGCAGTTCCAAATGGCAAACTTCCATTCAATTTCCTTATTTCTTTGCCTGGATCTATGTCGAATGTTTTCTTGGTTGTTCGTAGTTGCTTCTTACAGCATAGAGCCAGGGTGGCTCTTGCCGAATCAAAAATTTCTCTCCACTGTATTCGGTCCTCCTTGCCAATTCGTTGAGCGTCACGATACACCCAGTCGTTTTCAACCTGTCCGAGCCATCTAGCACATTGGGCCCCTCTATTCTTGGTGTCGGTGGGGTTCTTGTAGAATCAGTACAGTCGCCCGGCATCCTTGCACCGTGTCCGGCCCACCGTTTGCCAGGTGTACGATAGGAATCTCTCCAAATAGTATCCGAAGCTCGTGGCTCATACCCTATGCCACTCTCCGCATCGCTTTATACTCCACCAAAAATAGTCCGCAACACCTTTGAACGGCAAGTCTACGTATATCTTCCGTAACCAAAGTCACCGTCTCAAGTCCGTAGAGGACTACCGGTCTGATTAGCGTTTATGCATCGCCATCTTTGTGCGGCGGCATATGCACCTTGATCGAAGTGTTTCCCGAAGCGAAAAGTAGGCTCGTCTTCCTACATGAATGTATGGTTGGATCTCCTTACTCGTATGATTGTCGATGGTGACCAAAGATCTCAAATATATGAACACGTCAACCACTTCCATTTCATCACCGTCTGTAGTCACTGTCCGTGCCGTGGAATGCAAATGTTGTTTTCTCTGCAGCCTCTTCTTACCATATTCGGGTCCTAGCCTTCGGTTTTAGTCTGGCGTAGATTTTCTCCATCGCCCTAAGAATTCTAGTAATGGTGTCGAGGTCATCTGCGAAGGCTGGGAGTTCATCTCACCTTGATCTCGGCTCGCCGGATCACACCATATCACTTGCTCCAGGGCAGCTTTGATCAGTTGCGTCAGTTTGTCCGGAAACCCGTTCTGGTAAATGCTTTGCCATAGCTGTTTGCGCGCGACTGTATCGTATGCTGCCTTGAAATCCATGAAAATACGTTGCTTGGGCACCTTAGACTCCCGATATTTCTGGAGAATTTATCTGAGGGTGAAAATTTATTACGTAGTAGTATAAAGCCCCCCAGGTACTGTCCTACGAATTCTCTGACTATTGGGGATAGACGACGTAACTAAATCCGGGAGAGCACGTTGTAGACTGCGTTGACCAGCGTAATTTAGTTGTTCGTAGTCATTGCATTTAAATAGGTTTCATTTTTGCACAATTTTCACGCGTATTGTGGAATTTACATGATTTTTAATAACTCAGTTGCTTCTATACATGATACTGATCTTACAAGGACGGCATCGTCATATGATCGAATCTCGACTGGAACAGACTATTAGAGACGATACGATCGTAGCACTAGCCCCGCAACTGTTCTGTACACTTACAGTTTGCCATCAGCTTTTGGCGTCATGCTAAACAGCGAAGCTTTAGGTATAACCGTCATTAGACATTAGACCCTTCTCTATCGACAAACTTCGCAGCTGGTTATTAGAATACAGGATAATTACAGGGCTAGTGCAACGATCAGGTGTCATGCTACAATTGCCCAATGATGCCAAGACAGCTTACATTAGGCTCTTCGGTTTGTTGGCAAGTGTTGGTCCCAATCGGTTTTCTTATTTTCACATTAAATATCAATATTCAAATACATTCAACTAAACAATACCTATTAGAAAGAAAACAATTATTAATGCTATCATTTTTGCTTTTCTTCCTCCCTTTCTTTTCAGGTATTTTACTAAGACGCTCAAATAAACAATGCATAATGTAATCACTATTACCACAAATAAGCAGACATAACTCTTTAAAGCAAATTTTTGAAGAGTATTCCTAGGAGAAGTAAGTAATTTATAAGTGGTCTTTCCATCCTTAAAAGCACCACGGAGACGAATACGGAGACATTCTCAACCAACACTTAATTTGAAATGAATATCATGTCTGTTTGTCTGAAACATTTATTACCTTTGAAATGAAACGATGATTCTACAATTGATGAAGGGACGGTAAGGGAAAGTAATGAAGAAGGATGTTTTAGGAAATGAGGGGGAAAGAGTGGAAAGGAAGGGGGGGGGGTAATAGGTAGCTATGCTTAACATGTTGTCGTTGTGACTCCTATCTTTTGTCCAATGCTGGAAGTTCTCTGCACTGAAGTTCTCGTAATATGAGAAAATTTGTATTTCATTTGCATGGAAGCTCACCCCCCCCCCCCCTTTTAAAGAAAGCAGGAGTCATAATTTGCCATAGAAAAAAATCCTACCTCCTAATACCCCCACATGCCAAGTTTGGTTCCATTTGCTTGATTAGTTCTCGAGTTATGAGGAAATTTGTATTTAATTTGTATGGGAGCCCCCTCGCCCCTCCTAAACAGGGGAGGGGTCTCGATTCACCATAGAAAAAATTCTTGCCTCCAAAAACACCCACGTGCTAAATTTGGTTCCAATTGCTTGGTTAGTTCTCTAGTTATGCAGAAATTTGTGTTTCATTTGTATGGGAGCCCCTACTATGGGGAGGGGTCTCTGACTATCATAAGAACTTGCCCCGGCCCCAAAAATCCTCACATGCAAATTTTCACGCCGATCGGTTTAGTAGTTTTCGATTCTATAAGGAAATACCGACAGACAGACAGAAATTCATTTTTATAGGTATAGACTACTGTTGTATCGTGCGATGATAAAGAAAATGAGCGTTATATCTGTTTGTCTGTGGTACGGTTATCAACCATTTAAGTGAGATAGGTTCTCGCTGAAAGTTCCAATTATTACCTACACTTTCCTTTAGGGGGAAACTGTAGCCTTTCCTCGATGAGAAAGGCAAAAACCGAGAAAGTGTGAGAGCAAACCGCCGCGTAATGTTCTATACTTCAGCGCAGTGATCAATCATTACGGCCGCAACTCCCCGGTGGTGGTGATGTTTGAAGTTTTCCATTACATTCCCATGCATCTCGACAATATCGCTTCACCGTCAGTTATTACGACGGCGCGCGGTTCATGCGAATGTGTCATGAGGAAATCTTAATGCAATTCGTTATGTTGAGACTACGTATCCTACCCGTGATATTCAGTGCTTTTCCCTGGGGACTGTGTCGCAATGATGCGTTGTCATTACACCGCAGTTGCTAGTAAGTTTTGCAATTTAGCAATTGCTTTGCTGAAATCATTTTCGAAGACCTTTGAATTTGATTTTTTTTCTACTTTTGCTAAGATTTGTGTAAATAATATAACCGCCTTCTGCAAGTTACTCGATATCCTTGTTCAAATTTGTACTCTTTTATATGACACTAGCTGACCCGACAAACTTCGTATTGCCACAAATTAACCTGTGTTGTACATAAATCATGAATCTCGGATGATCTTTATCACTTCTCGAGTTTTGCAAGTCCCCCAGTGGGCGGCGCTTCCGACGGCGGGTCACCGGCAACACTCGCGACCGGCTCGTCCTGAATGATCTAGTGTTACTATAGATAGTTTTTGTGGTCTTGTTATTGATTAATGTTTTATGGAAGAGTCTCGAATTTCTCGAGTTGGATTAGTTTTTGAGTTTCGCCAAAATTTCTGTTTTATTTGTATGAGAGTCCATATCCCCCTACCACAGGGGTGAGAGGTCTCTAACTATCATAAAATAAATTCAAGACTCAAAAATCTCCTACATGCTAAATTTGGTTCCATTTGCTTAATTAGTACTCAAATTATAAGGAAATTTGTATTTCATTTGTATGGAAGCCCACCCTCTTAAAAGGGAAAGGGGTCGTAATACACCACAGAAAAAAAATTCTGCCATCTAAAACTCTCACATGCCAAATTTGGTTCCATTTACTTGATTAGTTCTAAAGTTATGAGCAAATTTGTATTTCGTTTGAATGGGAGCCCCCCCCCCCTCCTAAAAAGGTAAGAAGGCCTAATTCATCATGGGAAAAATGGTTGCCTCCAAAAACACCCACATGCCAAATGTTGTTCTATTTGCTTGATTAGTTCTCGAGTTAGGAGGAAATTTGTATTTCATTTGTACAGGAGCCCCCCCTCTTAGAGTGGGGAGGGGTCCTAATTCACCATAGAAAATTTTCTTGCCCTCGAAAACCTTCACATGCCAAAGTTGGTTCCATTTGCTTGATTAGTTCTCGAGTTATGGGGAAATTTGTATTTCATTTGTATTGGAGCCCCCCCTCCTAATGTGGGAAGAGGTCCTAATTCATCACAGAAAAAATTCTTGCCTCCAAAAACACCTACATGCCAAATTTGGTTCCATTTGCTGGATTAGTTCTCGAGTTATGAGGAAATTTGTATCTCGTTTGTACAGGACCCCCCCTCCTAAAGTGGGGAGGGGTCCCAATTCATCATTGAAAAAAAAATTGTCTCCAAAAACACACACATGCCAAATTTGGTTCTATTTGCTTGATTAGTTCTCGAGTTAGGAGGAAATTTGTATTTCATTTGTACAGGAGCCCCCCCTCTTAGAGTGGGGAGGGGTCCTAATTCACCGTAGAAAATTTTCTTGCCCTCGAAAACCTTCACATGCCAAAGTTGGTTCCATTTGCTTGATTAGTTCTCGAGTTATGAGGAAATTTGTATGGCAGCCCCCCCTCTTAAAGGAGAGAGGAGTTACAATTCCTCTTATAAAGAGGGAGGGGTCTCAATTTACCATAGAATAAATTCTTGTCACCGAAAACACCCACATGCCAAATTTGGTTCTATTTGCTTGATTAGTTCTCGAGTTATGAGGAAATTTGTATTTCATTTGTATAGGAGCCCCCCCTCCTAAAGTGGGGAGAGGTTCTTATTCATCATAGAAAACATTCTTGCCTCCAAAAACACCTACATGCCAAATTTGGTTCCATTTGCTGGATTAGCTCTCGAGTTATAAGGAAATTTGTATTTCGTTTGTATAGGAGCCCCCCCCCCCCCCCTCTTAAAGTGGGGAGGGGTCCCAGTTCATCATAGAAAAAAATTTTGTCTTTAAAAACACACACATGCCAAATTTGGTTCCATTTGCTTGATTAGTTCTCGAGTTATGAGGAAATTGGTATTTCATTTGTACAGGAGCCCCCCCTCTTAAAGTGAGGAGGGGTCCTAATTCAACATAGAAAATTTTCTTGCCCTCGAAAACCTTCACATGCCAAATTTGGTTCCATTTGCTTGATTAGTTCTCGAGTTATGAGGAAATTGGTATGGAAACCCCCCCTCTTAAAGGGGAGAGGAGTTATAATTCCCCTTATAAAGAGGGGAGGGGTCTCAAATTACCCTAGAATAAATTCTTGTCACCGAAAACACCCACATGCCAAATTTGGTTCTATTTGCTTAATTAGTTCTCGAATTATGCAGAACTTTGTGTTTCATTTATATGGGAGCCCCCCCTCTTAGTGGGGGGAGGGGTCTCTAACCATCACTAAAACCTTTCCTGGCCCTAAAAACCTCTACATGCAAATTTTCACGCCGATTGGTTCAGTAGTTTTTGATTCTATAAGGAACACAAAACAGACAGACAGACAGACAGACAGACAGACAGACAGACAGACAGAAATCCTTCTTTATAGGTATAGATTTTGAACTGATGGTTTATGCCGAATTTTTTTAATTTAGGTTTTCGAATAAAAATAAATTTGGCGATGTAACTTTCGTTTCGTAGATCATTAACGTGGTTTTTGGTGACCAATTTTTGAACATATATATTTTCCATGGAAAGCACAGGTACACATTCATTGTTGATCTTGTTTTATGCTCCAACTATACAGATTTTCATTGACTCATGCATTATGTTGCTATTATGTTTTACGGCAATCAATTAAAATGTTAACAAACTTGAGAAATCGAAAAAATTATAATAATTAGAGTATGTTTTAACGTCATCTCGTATATTTTGTCCATCAAATCATCGAGTAAACATCTTTTCGACGATGTCAAGCTTGTTTTCCCTTAAGCATTGAAAATTTACCAATTGACTTGCGCGTATTTTATGAAAAAAAGCGAAGAATAACGATGTTTGGCATGAGTTGCGTGTCCCTGTTTGGTTACGCAAATGTACCTACAAACTCGATTGTACGGTCAATCCACTGGGTATCCTTTTCGTTCGACTTATGTTTTTTTCTGTTTCAGAGCAAGTTGCCTTCACATTCACGGTCGAAATTCAATTACTGACAATTTGGATGCAATTTGGCTGGCCAGACAATTTCATATCCAGTGATCATCCTTGTCCGCTGCAATTAGGGCTAACTGGCAGGTGCATGACAGGAGCCAATCCTCTTGTCTCATGATTTACCGTTATGAGACACGTAATCATGCAACATTCGCAAACGCAAGCTGCAAATACCAGTAGCGTAAATATTAGCCACATAGTAGTTATTTTAGGTGGTGTACAATACGAACGCATTTAATTTGTTTTTGCTCGGTTTTTGCGTGATTTTTTGACAAAAGCCACCATTTTTTACGATTTGTTGCTTAGAAACGATGCGTCCTTTACATTTAATTTCCATTACACTACCCTACCCGTATTTTATTAACCCTTACAGGTATTCATAATCGAGATTTAAGCATGCCCATTTTCGATAATTAGTTACTTCTTGTATTTACCATGTGATCACAACCCACAGAGCCACGAAACCATGTAAATGAAAATTGAATTTAACCTATCCTTGAGCATTTTTGCAACCATACATGAGATAGAATATAGCCAAAACAGATGTTCCTGAAAGAAGGCACTGAAACGACAACTTTTCCATTAACGAAGTCACCATTATAATTGACCACTATTGGTTAAAAAGTTAGCTCTTCTTATCTATGCTTGCTTACTACCACGAATCGTACTTTAATAAATGCAAAAAGGTCAAATGTTACACCCAAAATTTTTGCCCCCGTATATGATGGCTCATGTTTCGATCGAACAACCTGGATAACATAATTTATAGGGAATGTTTCGAATTTTATTACCCTTGCCTGTTCCTTGTTTTGTGCCCGATAAAAAGGCAAATATTTGAAAGTAACTCCATAAAAAATAACATTTTATGAAGTGCAACAACGGAGCATTGCTGGTTTCGCCGACTGTTCTCTGTGTGCCGATCGGGACGTTTCCCGAGTGTCAATTTTGGTGACCTTAACCGACGCTGCGATGGCGGCGGCGTTCGAAGGTCGTCATCGCCTTTTTTCGCAATCCGTTGGTTCAGCGCCGTACTGTCGATAATCAATTTCTGCAACATCACACCGGAAATAGGTATTAATATTTATAGAATAATGCGCTTTGCTACAGGAAGAGCAGAGGGCCATAAATTAAGTTTGTTGTGGCATTTTCGGTACGCAATGAATTATAATCACATTAAAAATCCCGAGAACATTGTCGCCGGCTGTATTAATAATGGCAAAAAGGATATTCGTTTTCGGAAACATGCACATCGAGACCACAGGGTCGCTTGTCCAAACAAAGAAAGCCACAACACATCGAGGAGGGTGGAATATCAATAAAGGACAGGAGAACCGCATCTATCTATCTTCGGGCACATTTATTTTTCTTCTTCTCTCATCGATATTCCCTTCTCGATGCATTTTGTGTAAACAGATGAAAGAAATAAATGTGAAAATAACACACGTCACTTCCTAAACAAATAGTTACGGAAAGAGGCATTTGGCAGCGTGTATTTGTATATGTACAATATCTGTATATTGTGGTAGGTCATACGCATTGCTGATGTTAAGGACTATCGGAGTGAATGACAGTTGTAAGCATTGCAATTTCGGTGCGCGAAACCCCCGTTTCCAGGCATATTTTTGCCTATTTCTCAAAGACTTGAAAACCACCCCAAGTGGAGTCATCCGACGAGTCTTGGTTTTCGAACTAAATAACTTCTAATACCCGTGTGATGATAGTTGATCCATAGCGCAAACATAAACACAGCTTGCTACCGGATCAAAGCACTCGCTCATCATTTATTTAACTTTGCGTATGTCCCAGCACGTCCCATCACAACAGTCGCTTTTTTTCTCGGTCCCTCCCGAACACCGGGATTCAAATCCAATTTCACGACTCGAAAACCATGATGCGCTGTAACACCTAACATAATACTCAACTGTTTCATCCCGTGTTAGTGTGATGCCAACGGAAAACAGTCCGAAAACAAAACGAGCTGGCAAAATGAAGGACGAAATCAGGTCTCATCGGAATACCTTCTAATGCTTGATCATTTATTATGATTTAATGTACTATTTACACTAAACGACGGGGAGAGAACCAAAGCTTATAATTCTGTGCCGTTTTCATCTTCCTCTCCTGTTCTGCCCTGTGTATTTCATTTCCAGTGTAAATATTTATATTAATAAAATATTACACTTTACGATACATAAATTTATGCGTTGTGTCCTTTCTGATCGAGGTAGTGAGAAAAGTAGGATGAACATTCAGCTCTAATACACCGACGGAAGAGGGTAACACATTGTATGTTTGTGATACCATTTTTATACGAGTTTGGAATAAAAATGAAACGCTTTTATTGTCAGCGTTGTAGCCGTCCTCGTAAGGTCCAATATTGCATCTCATGGAAGGGCAACTCATCTTCCGCACCAGTCAGTATATTGCGTGTTGATAAACTCACGCTGATGCTGACTGAAGCGTGAACTGTCAGATCTAGATCTTTGCGATTTCTCTCAAACATAGTAGACCAGGGCGAGCAAATCCCTGCTCATCGAGCAGCAGGGGCGGGTTCAGTCATTATCATCATCCTTTTGTTGATTTTTATCTTCCACACACACATGGCGCACTCATCGTCGTACAGTTTTATTGCTTATTTATGGAAAATCTGTTTTTGTCCTCCGTTTCGGTTTAATGTGTTTATTAACGCTATCGTCATCATCTTATGTGATTACTGGGACGGAGCGAGCGAAATAGCATGATCCGGACAGCTTGTACGGGTGGGTGGACATTGCTGTGAACAATTTTCTCTCTATTTGAGAGTTTTGAAAGGCACCCAACGAGCGAGCTTCCTAGCGCATTCGGCACTACAGTTGTCGACAACGGATGCTTTCTGAAATTCGTATTTAAGCCAGAGGGTCTACCTTTATGCAACGACAACCCTCATCAATCCCAGCAAGCCTGTCCGGCTTTGCCCGCACAACATTCGAAGATAATCTGATTTTGTACGGTTTTTATCACCAAACGACATTGTTGCAATATTGGAAGGTTACCTTCCGCTCTTTTGTGTGATTTGGTTCCTCAACTCGACTCCGATCTATTTGTCAAAAGGATTTTTTCCGGAACGGTAGGTTTGACTTTTTTTTATTCGAGCATTGTTAACGGCTTATGGCAGTAAATCTGTAACAGTCATTTTTGAGTCGGGTAAAAAATGAAGAAAAAAAATCTGAACGAAGGTTTGTATTATTTTACATTAATATGTCAGAATTGGACGATGATTTTAGAGTTCTCTAAAATTGTTAATTGGAAAATCTAAGTCAAACTAGCAAAGATTTTGTAGATGTTTACAATCTCCTTAGCATAGAAGGTAACCGGTGGTTAATTGAGTGCGTATTGCAATAGTAATTTTAATAGTTAACCACAACAAAGAAAAAAAAACAACTATAAATGTCGGTTAAGCGATAAATTATGTCTGCATGCTCGATTCATTGAGGAAATTTAAGAACAACTGATTATTTCTTTTCATTTGCCGGAATCTAAATTATCACTCTTTTGATTTCATGTCACATCTTGCAACTGTTACCTAGTTAACATCAAAACAACTATAGAAAACGTTTTCCTTGCCAATATATCCTTGAAAACTCGATTTTCCTACCTCTAAAACTTACTAGCACTGATACATGGCTTTTTTTCGGAAGGTTTGACCACTGCGACCACTATTTTAATCTATTGTGGTATACATAATTCGATACCCCTTGCTGCGACCCGCGATTCGAGAGGATCCGAGAGTGTCCCCGAAACACGTACGTAGCACATCACTCGCGCGAAGGTGCTCTGTAGCCGCAAGGTTACCGAGTCTGCTTTGACAAGCGAATGGTTGTGGGCTCGAGTCTTAGTAGAATCAAGCCATTCGATGCCAAAGTGACTTTAGGCATGGGTTTATTCTCAGGCCTCCCGTCACCTTCCCTTCATGCTGAATTTCTGTATCATCCCGAAAAGGCCTATTGACAGCGCAAAAATGACCCTTATAGTTAAATGCACTGGTTAGCTGTGCCAGGGATGGCTATAATTGGGGACAGCGCTGTCATGTGGAACGAGGTGGGTAAAGTAGAGAAAGCTTTGGAGGTTGGGTGAAACCCAATTACACACAAGCACGCATAAAATGTAATAAGCATATCGCTCATTCAATAGCGATTATAGCAAAAAATGCAGTGCGGGTCATACAGCAAACACCCGGGCGATATCACAATAGATCAACGATACTGGTCGCAGTGATGAGTCCATACAAGAAAAAAAACCACTCTACTATACTGCCTTGAAAATTATGAAAATATGATACGTGGCCGCGTTGTTCTCCCGATATGTTTGCAAGTTTTGTCGGAGAGTGAAAATTTGTCCTCAGAAAGCCCGCCTAATTTGGGATAGACGATGCGTCGTAACAAAAACTGAGAGAACACCCTGTAGGTGCTAATCACTACAAAACCCGCTCCCAGCTCATTGGTTGCTCCAGCATTCTCGTAAAATTGGGCCTTGCTGACACGTATACACACCTTTACGCATTTGCGACAAATCTTCTGTAGTGTCAAAAGTCTTGACTCAAGACTTCTGGTGTTCTAGCTGATCGAGCGGCACCTTGTCGCTACCCACGCAGTACCAAGTACCAAGCATCCATTTCAAAACCTTATTTCATCGGCAAGGACAAGAATGTTCCTAGTTGAATTTTCTTGATTTTTCGTAGCAGAAAAATTTAAGCCTTACTTCGGCCACACTACCGAACCTCGCAATGGGGCTGCCATCTTAGGTGTATTGCCGCGACAACATATTTCTTAATTCAGCTGCCCGCACCAGATCAGACACTATCGTGAGCCGCTCGTAACCTAGAGTACAACCGCTCCAAGCGATCAAGGCTGACATGGCTATTCCGCGTCCCTTCTTCCCTGTCGGCATACGACCGAAGTTGGTTACCTTGTTTCCAATAAGGTTGCTCGTATTCCAGCTGGTATCAGGAGGAGGTAGGAATAGGAATTGCTGGACAACAAGCTAAAGATCACTGTGCTGTATGTTA
This sequence comes from Sabethes cyaneus, assembly GCF_943734655.1. NCBI lineage: Eukaryota > Metazoa > Arthropoda > Insecta > Diptera > Culicidae > Sabethes > Sabethes cyaneus. The sequence goes on along the minus strand of NC_071354.1, from coordinate 133,168,800 downwards.
AACCTTATCCAGCCGTCATCAAACAGATTTTTGTAAAGAAATTTAAAAAAATTTAAATTATTTATTAAGGATGTTACGATCAAAATTTGATCGGCTACACGCATTTGTTTTAGTCATGCATTTAGAAAACCTGAACACCTTTCATTTTGCTGGTGGGCGCGTGCAATATGGCGGACGTTTTCAAGCATATGAAACTGTGGGTGTTTGCTAACAATACCTGTGATTTGGAAAGCGATATTTTTATTGCAATTAACCAAGAAATCACCGTGAATGAGTATCCGAAAAAACGTCTGCTACCTTTCCAGAAGCAACCCGATTGTTCCGTGCTGTTTTGGCTGGAATTTGAATCCTCCCATTGTGGATTAAAGACCATGGAATGGTATGCTGCTACCAACGTGCAAGTGATGGCCAAGAATAAGAACCCTCCCAAAACACCAGAGCACCGTCCAACCGAGAAATAATGCGCTATCGTCAAGTGAAACCTGAAAAAGACTCAGAATACTGTCGAAAGCGAGATGGATTGTGAGGCATACTCGTGTACTGCAGCGAACAATGTGGACGAGGAGATTGTACGGAGTCTACTGGAAAGTGTCAAACGAAACACCCGGCAATTCAGATTCGATCATTCCGAATCTATTTTTTTTTTTTTTCATATTTTATATTAATTGCTATTTTAAAAGGAAGTGAACATAAAAGCTTCCTATCCGATCGCTAAACCGAAGACTACCAAAATAATCCATGTGCTTCTGCATTTTAGCAGGATCAAAATCCACCGCTGCTATGGGTAGCAACTTACAGCGTTCTAATTTTAACAAAGCTGGCGCCCTACGCTTCAACTGTCAGTATTTACTTGGTACCCATGGATTGAACTAGTAGCCTAATCCATTTGTCTCACAGGCTTACCTTGTATCAGGAAAGTCACCTGACGAGAGATTGAAATTCTTTTGATGTCGACATTCATGGGGATGGACGGACGGACACAGGCTGGATAGGAAAGCTGCAGCTTAATGTCTCCGCCGGTTGCAGCTGCATCATTTCAGACAGACAGCCAGATCTTCTGCCATCGTGAAAACAAAAAATACCACAGAACCACCAGAACGCTGACAATTATCTAGCACAGAACTGGTAATCTTTTTCGTTAGAAACCGATACGCTGTAATGATGAATCATTGCTAACAAGCTTTTTAAGTTGTTTTACGATTCGATTCGATTCGGTTTTTACTGGACACTTTAATCTTGTATACATGAGAGACGAGAACCGGTTCCGTTGAACACTGTTGTTGATGTGGTTATAGATTTTATTCAAATCAGGTTCCGTGTTAATAAAACACTGCTTTCCCAATAAGTTTTTTTCAACAGACACACTGATTCGTTGAACACGCCGCCCGCCACAGGGAAAAGTTGCTCATAATAGTAATCGGCTCAACTAGTATACACCGGTCACCAAATGTGAAATTATAATTCGTACACCAATAGAGGCTAGATTTATAAATACAAAAATGTGTAGTATTGAAATATAATTAAAAAAAAACGCATGCTCATTGGATGAACGCATGTGTCACTGCTGCGTACAACTTGTCCTTCGATATAACCGTGATTCCACATTTAGGCATCGGTGTAATGATTATTAATACTCATATTTTATTGATGTTCGTAGCATTATGGTTACCCGTTCACTTCGTTTCGATTCGCCTGTTGCTACTGTCACGCGTTGTAATCGCCGGGTTTATCAATAATAACTTACTTCGGCGGCAGTGGCGGTTTGATTGCCTTAAGTGGAACCTACTGTGGAGCTCCGATCTGTTGACACGTAGTCACTCTCCCGACGACAGAGTGCGTCGTTTTACTTTCTGTTTTTGTCTTGTCTCTGTCCTACTTAATAGTTCTGTTGGATGAAATTGACGGTAGCTTCATTTGCCAATCGCGAATCGTTCATTGCGTGTATTACATAAATGTCGTTTACCGGCAACGCTTGTCTGATTGAAATTTCGGTAAGCCAACCCTTTGCAATCGGATTTTTATTTGACAGTCATAAATCAAACCAATATAACGTTCGTCTAATTTTTACCACACCACCAACAGAACGCTGTCACTCGACTACAAAAACAAGTTGTGCTAGCTGCTATTTCCAATGACAATCACCGAGGTCATAAAAATGAAAGATCATAAAATTTACCCTTGCATGCATATTGCACCATTACAGCGCAACGCAGTGGTAGCTCTTCAGTGATTTTATGTTACCGTGCATGCGTCTGCCACTAGTTTGCCAACCGCAAACAATTAAACTTTAGCAAGTAAGTGACGCGATATGTTCAACTTTTAATTAATTAGTGTCAGTGGAGGTGCACAAAACGGTACAATAATATGATCCGCACCGACAGCAACACTGAATGACAGCGCAAATGTGTAAATGTGCTCCCGTGTTTTCAGTGTTGTCTGTACAGCTATCAAGCCGGTCAATGTTGTAACTGGAGTCGGGACACAAATTCTTCTTTGAGTGCGATCAAACTACATGTCGAAGTACAGCTAGAACCAGTGAAATCTAATATTTCTACAACAAAACGACGATAAATTGCAGGCTTTGCCAAGGCATTGTGAAAAACTGCAAAATTATACCGAACAGAAACCTGAACGAACTGAAAAGCGAAAACGTGAGCATATTTGTCACATCAGACTCGTTCTACGGTTTCATTACAAAAGAGTGTCGTATTATTAGCGATGTTTTCTTCTGTTTGTAGGTATTTTCTTCTATTCTAACCTGACTGTGATAGTAATTCAACCCGCTGTGCAAAAGCTTTTTCTGCGGTTAGACAAACACGTACAGGCGCAGCCAGAGTGCCTCTCTGTGTTCTTCACTTGCTTTGATTGGTAAATACAACGCAAAAATAATACCCTGTTTACCTTCGATCAATGATTTTGCCAAGTCAAACTATATTCCCCTCTCATTGAGAAGAACATAAATTCCATGTGTTATCGTCAAATGTTGCCATCTTTTTCTGCAAAAAAATAATTTATATATTTTTTTGCTTCACTATTTTTCAATATACTTTATTTTCTCCGTTTATACTATGATTGCACATTAGTACTCGTTTTGCTTTTACTGTAATTGACCAATTATAAATCCAATGCCTCCCAATATGACACTGGTTCAACAAGACAGTGGTTGTTTGTTCGAATCTAGACTGGAAGAGACTGTTGGAGTCAATAGGATCCTAGCACTAGTCCTGCATGTGTACTGTTCATTAGGGATGGCTGTAAAGTCTGTCGAACATAAAAGTAAAAGTCCTAGTTCCGTCGAAATAAAACAAGTTTTTTTTGACGAACCCATCATACATCTCCAAGTCATTCGTTCGTGGACTTTTTCTTCCAGTGGTTTCTAAAACCGGCAGAGCTGCCATCCACGTCGGTATTCTTTCCATTGCCAAAGTTTATGATGAACCGAACTCTCGCAACTTTTCTCTTGTTATGTCTAATCGTTTGTTCCAAAGTTTAGCGACTAACACCAATAAAAGCGATAATGTCTGCAAAGTCTAGGAGCAATGAGACTTCCTGTTGATGGCATCACTTCTTTGTGAAACATCTTCTAATGCGGTGTCGAACCGATAGTTTGACAGGCCGTCACCATATTTTAAACGATCTAATTTCACGTAAGAGCTTGATAACTCATCCGGCTTCCTGACGTTTGATGTGGAACCTTCAAAAGAGTGGGGTTGAGAAACCATGTTCAGTCATGAGTTGTCGTCACTCATTTCGCTTGACTGGATCATGTGCTACCTCAAATGCTATACATATAAGTAAATAATTGACCTGTGGTGGAGCAACTATTTAGAAAGGTGTACTAATATCTACCAATGAAGATTTCCTAAAACGGCCTCAGTATATTAAACATGATGCGAGGTGGCCTTAAGGTATGACATCGGTCAAACAAGTCAGACATCGCATTTTCGACTCTCGACTAGAAGAGGCTGTAAGTGCAATAGGATCGCAGCACTAGCCCCTCAATTATCGTGTACTCTAACTGCGAGGTCTGTTGTATAAGAACAGAAGGTTAATTTTCGTAATCGTAATGTAGCACCTAGGTTTTGCAAAACACCGACTTTGCAAAAACATCTTTCTAGTGCTGATATTCCATCCGGCGATGTAATATCTTCTCGGCAGCTGTAGCATCTCGATATCTTCCTCTGCACTGACCCGTTAGAACTGCAGTCAGTATATGAGGTTTGACGCAGTTCTTCTTGTCCGTCATTTGCTGGCACATGGCACCTCACTGAGTGCGGCTACCGCAGTCGTGTCCACGTTCAGGGTTACTGTCACTTTGATTTTGACCATATCATGGATATGTCTCTATGCCTATGGGGATTCTCTCCAATGTCCAAAAATATTCTTTCGACAACAGTTGACTTATATTCATTTATTATTACCAATCGCCAGAGCTTGCTCTAATAGACCTTAACATCTAATACAAAAAAGTCGAAACATAGAGACAAATCTCGAACAAAACACCCGTTGTGTACGAATGCTGCGAACAATGGAATGGAGTAAGTTTAGAAGGGATAGGCTCAGCAGTGATCTCGAGCAGTGCATTCAGGTTGATTTGACAAAGAATGGTGGAGCAGTCGATGTTAGATGTTAGGATATCCGAAACAACTATGATGCGTGCTGTTTTGCGATGAATTTCGAGAGTATCGATTCGGATGAGTTGATAATGTTCCTCGTATCGAGTATTCCTTATTGGCTGTTGCCATCGAAACGTAGAACGTTGCGTATGTAGCGATGCCGGATGGTTTCGATGCGGTAGATAGCATTATTGTAGTGGCAAATCCATACTACAGAACACGCTAGAACACTACCAAACACACAATGCTGTTAACGTCACACGATAATCGCATGATCAAACCTAGTTGTCTGGAGGCTTTGACGACAATTAATGAAGCGTGTTGTTTGAAAGTTAGCTTAGCATCAAGTAACACGCCGAGATCCTCGACTTGTTCCACTCGCTGAATTGTAGTCCCATTGAGGTGATAGTTGAATTGTATTACTTGATTTTCTCTCGTAAATCTCGTTAGCATTTGGTCGGATTCAGCAGCATACAATTCGTCTCGCGCTTGCAAAAACATATAGCTGTTGTTGAAGAAACAAAGCATCACCACTCAACAAACATTTTTGTTGTACAATAGTTTATCAAGCGATTATTCCACAGCTTGGAGCAGTACAGCGCTTGAATAAGCTACTATTCAACAACAATGTTTATTGGGCATACTGTGTTGTGGACCGCATTAAATAACTTTAAGTCATCTGCTGGACCAAGCTGGATGTGATCATTCTAGCGAATTGATTACATTGGCAAAATACAATGCAAACACCAGCGGCCCCAGATGACTGCCTTGTGGTATGCCGGAAGTAACAGGGAACGAAACGAAAATCTCATCACCGATCTTTACACTCAGGAGTCGTCCTGTTAAGTACGATTCTAACCTGTTCAGCAGTTTGCCGCTAAAACAATGCCGGTCCAATTTAGCGACAGCGTTGCGATGCTTAACTTCATCAAAGCCAGCAGAAATCTCTGAGTGCATCGCGTCGGTTTGGGATCGTCCAACGCAGCTGTCAGTTACGTATCTTGTGGAGTAAAGTAAATTCGTAACACAGGAACGTTTTGGTAGAAATTTGTTTTGTACATCTGCATCGCTTGTTTACAATGCGAAAAAAATTTTTAATGACGATTTATTCGACGTGGCACACAGCGCTGAAATTCCTAGACAGTTATCGACCTTCGACCGATCGCCTTTTTTGTGAACTGAAAACAAAAAGGCTTGCTTTCATGCTTCGGCACAAATCTTACACATGATTGTGAGGAACGTGCTACTCGAGCCAAAGATACTGATACCTGATCATGCTTCGAAACTCCTAGAAGAATGAAAGGGACGAATTTTAAGCGCAGATGGAGTGTGAATACGACCGAAACCAAGGGACGTTGGGCATCGTTTTTCGGCTTTGCACAACTGCTACTACTGCAAAAAACGAAGGATTTTGCTCGTCACAACGTAAATAGCGATAAAAATGGATTCATTACAGCAATGCGAAAAGAAACCCATGCGGACTGTCCAGTCGGTCTCCTACGTCATCAGTTCGGCCAAATATTCAGGTTGCGTGCGGCTTGCTATGCCTGTATTTGATGGATTAAGGTCAGTGTTATTTATTGTGAGTCATTGAAACCGAAAGAAACCGTCACTAGAAAACGGTATCGAAATCAGAGTATGTCACGAGTATGCGAAAAACGGTCACAATACGACCAGAGATACGAAAGAGTGATTCTACAAAATGACTACGCTCGTCCTCATGTTGCTAAATTCATTAATATCCACTAAAAACTCTTTGTATTCCTTAGCGGTCCGGTTATTACTTGTCCGTTTGATGGCATATGGTCTGATCAGCAGTTCCGCTCAAATTAAAACATCGAAAAAGCGTGGCTAGCCTCAAAAGGTGAAGATTTTTACCGTAGTAGTGTTCGAGCTCTACCAGTAGCGTTTATACAAAAAAAACAACCAGAACACGATCATGATGCAGTGATTGCTAAAAAAGGAGGCTGTTATATGTATTATAATTTGCTTGTTTTAAATTTGTTTTTAAACATTTCATAAGTCAAAAGTCTAATGTTATATTTCAACCGCACTTTGATCGAAATATTTTTATTCTGTAACAATTTATATTATTTCATATTCCATACTTGTCCTTGAAAAAAGGGTTTGCATTGGACGTGTATTTTTTATTACACTCAAACGCTAATACATATATTGTATGCTTCTTTATTTTACGCCCATTGCTAATCAAATCATCTTCCTAATGATTCACCTAGGCGTACAAATGTTATCATCGCATTTTATAACGCATAAATACAGTTAATTAAAAACCATAAATAAATATCATCATTATTGTTGGCGGTTGTTTTTATTTTATGGTTTAGTAATCACGCTCAGTATGCTTCTCGCTTTTTGCTTGTACCCAAGCCCAAGGTGGGTTTAAGAGTATTAGAGTTTTACAGCGACAGATTTACGACTGTTGACCAGCAACGGTTGTTGGTTTGCTTCTGAATCTTTTGTATCTTTGTTTACTCTTCCCGTATCTTTACTTCTTTATCTATTTGCCCGTTCATAGTTCATAAATTATGTAGTTTCAGAATTCGTCACGAATTTGTTTAGCGTTCCAGGTTTGTGCTTGTGGTCGTGTTCAATCCGATTTTACATAACAATCAGTCGAATACCAATGTATTGCCGCGTTAATTTTTAACTCTTAAAACTGGTTACAAGTCAATTGAAGGGCTATACAAATGGTGCGCAAAACATGGAAAACCCGTGGGCAAACGTAATAAAAATATGCAAGAATTACAACTACCTTCAAGTAAAATTTATTCATTTATCCTGTAGGCCCATATAATACAAATACATTAGCTTAATGATTGCTTTTTTCGCCTTTATAATCACTCGCGTCCCCTCCACTGATAGAATTGGTACCATTTTAGACCTGCCCAATTATATCTTATAATAATTAATTTTCTGACCGACTCATTCACACACACACACTGTGGAAAATATTCTGACAGAGCATTCTTTCAAACACATGAATTCCCCATACAGTGAATCATACCATTCAACGTATCGCGATTAGGGGAAACAAAAAAGTTAGCGGAAAGCGAACGGTGTTCAACAGCGAACGCCATTTTTACAAATAGATCTGATAAATATTAAAACATGGAAATAACATTAAATCTATGTTCTACTCACCTTTACCTTTCTTTACCTGCCACAGACTGTACGCACAGATTGCGTACCAACCATTAGAGTATGGCATGCAACTAATCAAGAAGGAAATAAGGGATACTTGCGCAAAGAAAAATTAATGCCTCAGTGCAACACTAGATCGCGTGCCAGTTTTTTTCGTTGCGAGCTTCTAATGTAAGATGAATTTAAAAGAGGCATGTCTATCTTGGTAGTTACAAAATATTCCAATTTTGAATGGCAAAAAATGTAAATAAATACAGTTTACAATCAATCAATCTAAGAAATCTATTCAAAAACACAACGTTTGAATTAAACAACAAAATTACACAGTGAATTTTTGTGTCACACACCCAAAACGAGAAAATGTGAGATAACTGTCCCCGATGAAGTCGCATAAACTGCAGAACAATCAACACAAATTTTGTACGTTTCTTGTGCGTCGTCCTATTGAATCTATAACTGGCAGCTGCTGCGATACACTACTTAGCCCTAAGCCTAGAGCAGCACCTCACTTGAAACTGTCAAGCGTTCAGCTGTTGACCGATCCTACCCGATTGTCCTATGACCAACAGCAAAATGCTAACTCGGTTGTCCATTCAATTACTGGAAATTAGCAATCGAGTAATGCAACTCAACTGAGTGCCAATTGACATGTTGTTTTGATGGAACATAAATAGAACCTTCGCACAAGGGTGCCAGAATCCAATCCAGTTCTCAACCGTCCGTTGCTAATCTCCTCTTTCTAGGACTTTCTTCTACAATGGATGTTCGCAACTGTGTACAGAATGCTAAACGGATCGAGCAAATTAACCGAAACGATGACAATACTTCTGTTGTACACAAAATTGGCTGCAGTTGTGCTTTTTGTGCCACACTAAATTAATTTCGTTTATTTGTTGCCATCACACGTGAAAGCGGGAATCATTATAATATTTCACATAGTGACAGTTTGATGCAACCACCTACCTTGTACATTCCAGCGGGGTGGTGTGGCTGTCAAACTACATACATTGTACATGTCCCACTCATTGATTTTGGTACCTGTGATTTTGGTACCCGCTTTTTGGTTGGTTCACCCTAAACGACGTAAATAGGGTAAACAGGTCATAGATTGTCAGTGAACCTTTTTCGGCAATTAAAAGATTTTATATTGAAAATATTAATGCTTTACTTTTATTTCTATACCGTTGTATTGCAATGCGATGTGATGATAATTGAACAGCTTTTAGTGAAGATTTGCAATAATAAAATAATGATATTAATAACAGATAGGAATGTTTTGCTCTTTACGCTCCGATTCTAATTATTGTTTTAATTTGGCTGTACCACCTCAGCTCAGCTAAATGTAAAGGTGTTATGTATGGGACTTTTATAAGATTTATTATTGTTATTATCTACAAAATAGTTTAATTGCTCACTTTATACTAAACTTGGCTCCGTAGTTTGAAGAGTTTGAAAGTGCGACTGGCATAGAAGGGCCAGACAACTTGTTCTTATGATAGAGAGGCCTTTAGAGTATATGTAGGAGATTTTCGGATTGTAAGCATATGCAATAACAAATCGTTTCATGGTTCACTTTTTTAATAAACGATTTGCTTGACAATACCAATAAATATTCAATTATATTGAGAATTAGTGACCTTCAAATAAAATGAGCTTAGTAAGCTTGTTACGAGTACTCGGTTTGAACGGAATAATAGTTTTCGCATACCGTTCTAATCTCCTTTTTAGGTAATATTCAACAATTAACTTTACTGTTTACTGGGGCATAAACAATATTAAAGAACCACACCAACCGTTGAGTTACTGGAAAAGCTTTGTCAATTTGCACTACGGAATCTAAACTTAAATTCGATCCTCTATTTGCCTCGTGCGTGACTTCTGGATTTTTTCCAATAGACGTCGTTGGAGCTAACAGACCAGCCTCACTCGAGCAACCTGGCACAGCAAGCTCAGCATCAAATCCGCGTTCATCTTTCACTCTGCGAGGATCTCAAATGGCACTGGTGGGAAGGAATTCTCTGAACCTGAAATCAAATTGCTAAAATGAATAAACGCAAACTAAATTAAAAAAAATCGTACAAACCGTTTAGCTTCGAACAGCTCATCGTTTGTCTCTACGGGACCCAAAGTCATATTCAATTCCACTCTTGTCTCGTGCGTGACCTTCAAATTTTTCTCTGCCGACGTCATTGGAGATAGCAGACCCACCTCACTCGGGTTACCCAACAAAGCAAGAGCAGAATCACATCCGCCTTCACCTTCTACCGTGTGAGGAACTCCAATGGTACTGACAGGTAGGATTCCTCTGGAAACAGCTTCTATTCGCGTTCTTGCAACATTAGTTAAATCACTAAGTGGCAACCGTTCGATACGATGCCCTTTACGGAACGCTCTGAGCAATTTTAGCTCCGGATTTACACTACCTTTACCATTTGGTGTATTCATTACACCACTGGGCACTGCATCTTTTTTTAGCCTTCGTTTGCCATCAACAAGTTCAAAATCGGTATCAACAAAGTGACGAGAGTAGATTCTTGAATTTTTGCCAAAAATACAGTTCGTCCTGGACAACACTCGCATCCAGCAGTTTCTTCTCTTGAGATTAATTGGAACTCTAGAAAAGATGTATGATGCTGGCGTTATTTATCGATCGTAGTCAATCAACTATATTTTTAAATTACCTGTGTGTTGACATTCCTCCTTCCACCATTCGTAAAGACATATCATTTAAGCAAGAAGCTATTAAACACCTCATGTTTATTGTAATTTTACAAAAACTCGCTGTAAATTTTACATAAACAAAAACAATTTTGCCATCCAATGAAGTATATACGGGTGTGGCGATGTTCATTAAGTTGGATCAGTGAAACGAAAAAATTTCATCGTAATGTTGGTGGAATCGACCGGTCATGATCAAGCGTGACGTAGATCTAAAAAAGCAATCCCCATTATTTAGTGCGGTTTGATTTGATAGTTCTTTCGGTCATTAATGACTATTCGGATTTTTCATAATTAAATAAATTAAATACAAATAAATGTTTTCCACACCTCTTTATATTACATTGGTTGCAATTTTGCATTTATGTTTAGTCCACGAAATTTTGACAGTTTCACCCTCCTGGTACATTCAGGAAAATTGTTAACATGATGTTTCGATGTGCACTATGGAAAATGCGCAAAAAAAAACAATCTGAACCGGTGTATTGTCTGGACGCGTGAACACGGTGCAACGAGCAAACATTAAACAATATCACTGCAGCAAATCATTGCTTCCTGCCTGCTGCCACCTTAATCGAAAATATTGAGCTCGCGTGGCCACGGACAGGCAATGATACAATTTCCATTTTGATTCTACTCGTAGTAAGCCAAATTCGAACACATATCCCCGTCGGTGATGGCGTGCCACTTTTTTTCCTCTTTCTCTTTGTAATATTATGGTTGCAATTTGTTTGCGGTGTGTACCGACGCTTGCCGCGATGTGAAAATTTGACTCGCGGATTAAATAAAGGGAAATAATCAAAACGTCGAAACTATTACCTACCAGTATTCTTGCACAGCGAAGCGGCTGGTGGCAAGTCTGAAGAACGGGTCGACTGAAGCGCGTATCAAAAAATATGTTCAATAATTTGTTTGTACATGGTCGAATACATTTTTGTTCTGGTCGGTACTCGGTACCAGACTAGTAGTGGCAGGCAAATTTTGACTGACAACTTATTAACTCTACTGCGAGCGAGTAACGAGAACGGCTGGTGACGTGAAAAACGCGGGAACCAGACGGACGAAAACGGGTTGATTTCAAATTTCCGCCCCGAGCCGCGTCGGCTATGACTTACTACAATGCTGAGGTTTGTCCTGAAATGTGACAGCTCAACGCGCGCCGATCGACGAGGGGGTTAAACGAGGTATATTCTGGTCGGTGTGCTGATGTGAAGTTTTGGAACAGTTGTTGAGCTTGTGTAATGTTGCGAATTTACAAGACTTTCATTTTACGACCTGTGGCAATAGGCCTACCTTCAACGAACCCTTATTATTTTTTGTTACATTTCACCAATATGCAAACAGATGTTTGCTCTAGTTGCAGGTCGAGAACCGACATCCGTCATTGTAAGTATGGATAATGATTGGTTAAATTGAAATAAAGCTCACAGAGACCGGCGGCTTGGGTTACGGTGCGATATTAGCTATTTGTGTACCATGATTGCGTTAAATTGTTAACGATCAGAAGGCGCAAAAAGATAGGAGCAAGTGTCATGTATATTTTTATTGAATCAAATTTGTATTTTTTATCATTATGAGACTGAATTGTACTCATATTTATTTGCTAATAATAAATTGTCTCACTAAAACACAAAATAAAGTACCCACCTCATCATTTTTTTGATTTTCTCTCATTTATTTGGTTTAAATTAAAGGAAACATACTTTTTTTGGAAATACCAGTTGATAAAACCCTGGCATCGAAAATCACTCTCAAATTATCGATAAGATTGAGGTCCAGGCTTTCTGGAGGCCATTCTAGCGGTTTGATCCGACAAGACCGGAAAAAAGACTTGATCTTCAGTATGATTCGAGTCCTGCTGAAATAGGAACTTCTCTTCGAGGCCCGCCTGGATTCGCATAACCTGTAGATTTTGCCGCAGGATGTTGATGTAGGAATCTGCATTCATTATTCCGTCAATTTTCCTGAGATTTTCCACACCACACCACGAAAAATATCCCCAGACATTTCTTCCTCCATGCTTCACAGTGTCTTGGATGTGGCGCTCCTGAATCTTTTCACCCGATCTGCGCCTCACACAAACCCGCCGCTTTCCATCAAACATCTCTAATTTGGAGTCGTCCGTCCAGAGAATCGTTTTCAACAACTCTAGTGTTTTTCCGGCATACTCTTTGGCAACTTTAAGTCGTTTAGCTTTGTTTGGCTTAGAGTGAGCAATGGGCATTTCCGGGCAACCTCTGAGTTACGACATTTACTTACTTATTTATTAGTCCACGTCCACCGGTCCGGCAGAACATTGGGTGAAATCAGAGATCTACACTGCCAACGGCCAACCCTCCATGGCTTTCACCTGTCGCCAAGACAGATTCCTGTCCACAGCCCGGATGGCGTTGGCTAATCTGCGTCGCCATGAGCTTCTGAGTCTGCCTCTTGTGCGTTGTCCTTGCGAATTCCATTCGAGTGCTTCTCTGCACTGCAGATCTCCTTCGTTCCTATTCTCAAGTTGTGTTCGATCCACTTCCAACTATATTCTCGGATTTCTGATGCTATCGGTCGTTTATGACATCGATGATGGAGTTCCTCGTTGAATATTCAGTTGTCAGACCACCAAGCACGAATCACAGGCAGCACGAAATACTTGAAAATTTTTGCGTTGTTTCCGCTGAGACACATCACGTTTTGCAGGCGTACAGCCGTAGGAATTTAACGCTTAAGTTAAAAATTCGGGGTTTCGCATGAGAGTAATCTACTTTGAGCATCAAATATTTCGTAGACCTGCAAAGGCACCTCTCGCCTTCCAGATCAGTGTAGCTATATCACTCTTGGCACCACCATCGGGCGTTGTCTGGGTGGCTGCCGAAATATCGGATTAGCTTATCTGGATCTCCTCCACACCTGAGTGCGCCCTACATGTTTTCGTGGTTGAGTAGGTTAAACGCTTTTTCGAAGTCAACGGATACCAGCAAAAGAGAGTCCTGAAATTCATTGATTTGCTCCAATATACTACGACGCGTTGTGATATAAGGCCGTATGAATAAAAGAGTTAGAGCAAATGCCCCCATACGATTTAAACGGGAAAAGCAAAGCAAACTGTTTTATTCATACGGCCTATAGTCTACACATGATCGGCCAGAATGGAATCCAGCTTGCTACCGCCGAAGAGTATCGTCGATCTTCTCTTGAAACCGGTTGAGGATTACCTCACAGAACCCTTTAAGGTTAGTACAGAGTAACGTGATGCCATGCCAGTCAGCGCGTTCAGTTATGCTTTACGGACTTTCAGCAATGTGCCCTGCATCCAGTCCACTGGAAAGTTGTGGTTTTCCATATATTGCTGAATATGATGCATCATCTGGACATACAAAGATAGGTTAGCTTATAGCATTTCGGTTGAAATGCAGTCTCAGAAAAAATACTTGCTAATACTATACCTCTTATGCGACAGCCCGGTATTATTGATCATTTTGCACATCATGAACCACCAATTTTCGGATACACAAATACATGCTTACGAGATCACTCTCTAAATTCTTCACAAATTAATCAAATCCAACCGCATATACAAAAAAATCGAAGGCTTAAACGTCTTTATAAGACTTGACCCTTCTTTATTAACAGACTGCACAGCCGGCTATTGGAGTACAGGACAGTTACGGGGCTATAGCCCACACTTCGAAAAAATCTTGTAATTTTACGTCTTCTAACATGCACATAAATGGAACATCGCAAATCATATAAAATTACGTGTTATTTCACTTAAACGCTTGTTTATTACGTTTCGATTGATGTAAAAATAGATCTCTTAAAACGGTTTAGGCTGTTTACGTTTTATTTAATGGAAAAATATATCGAATTTTAGTTTACGTCGTGTGTGAGATTCATTTTTTGGTTCTGTGTAGAGCAAAAATCCTACTGACTCTATCTAGCAGCACCGCCTAGCTGAGATTCGAACATACGACGACTGGCTTGTTGGACCAGCATCGTACCTCGAAGCTAACTAGGCGGAACCACGTGTACAAATGTAGCAAATTGATAAGTTTGCTTCAAAACATGTCAAAATATCAAAACATAAACAATCGAGGGGCCTTCTGATGGACACTGATCAAAAGCATAACGATTTTGGCAGTAGGCACTTCTTTGTCACAATCAGTAGGTCAATATCTATAGAAGGTGCATGCTGCCTACCATTAAAATCCTAGGTAAAGTTTAAACAAAATCAGAAAAGTTCACTTCAACATCTAGTGTTTTTAGGAAAATTTCACTCTATCATAGGAATTTAGTATTTACAGTCCCCTGATTGAGGTGATAGGTAATATGTATAACATACCACGAGAAACCAAAGCTTACTTTCGGAACGAACTCTCAGTTTTTCTGCTCCTAATGACTTTATTCAATTGTTGATTCTATAAATTAATTATGACAAGGTACCGTCGAAGTCAAAAAAACTCCAACCCGCTAGGATTAGATTCGGGTTCACCATTGTTGCTCGTAAGAATTTGCACAAACGCGATATTTAACACATGCTATTCAAAGCAGTTAGAAGAGGTAATTCATGTCGCCATGGTATACCTACCACCCAAATGTTAATTTCATCCATGCTAATACCTTGGGCATGTTAGCGAGCAGCATTTCATCGCCCGCTGGGTAGTTGTGCTACTCTTCGTTGTACGAAATCCTTGCTTGTTACACATGTATCAAAAATTGCGCCCAGTCATCACGTTGATGATGATGGATTACTGTGGCACGCAGTCTTGTTATTTTTTACTCTTTATTCGTATCCATCATTATACGTTTTGATACTGGTTTTTGTTGTCTTTCTGTTTTCTTTCTCTTTCGCTAATTCATACTTTATCGTCTCTCCCGTTCACACCGCGAACGGCACGTAATAAAGTCAGCACCCGTATGGGAGGGGAGATTTTAGCGGCAAACGACGGCCGAAAATATGGAACATTGAAGGTTACGGCCTAGTCGAGTAGTTGGGCATTGGAACATTTTTTTTTCTTCTTTTATTCAGTGTTTCTATCTGGTTACTCATTTTAATAACAGATATATCTTGTCCGCAGCGTTAAGGGCGTGGCCGGTTCAAATGCCGCTTCCATTTTTGTTTCCATCGAAACTAAGGGTGAGTGAGAACCCATGCGGGATTGCGGAAAAAATTAATTTACAAAATCATACCCATTGGTGCAGAGTTTTACGAATAAAAGAAAATCATAAACCGTTACAACATGTTGAAAATAATTGTTTTGACCATATAGATGGTTCTAAACAACACTATTTAGCTAGGTGCTGCTAAAGTTATCTTTTGATACGACAACTCATGAGCAGAATCGTTTCTCAGCCGGAACGCGTTGCGATAAAATAATATACAACTCTCAATCAACCGCACGCAAACGGAAAATTCATAAGGGCTACCACCTTACTGCACGATACATCTTACGGTTAAGTATAGCAGTTTTGTTCAACATTATGTAGATAGCGATAGAACATTTATAGTACCTACGCTAAAACAGCAGACTGCGCTACAACCCTGATGCATAGGAACACCTCCCATAACCGAACAGGCAACTTCTTATAAATAGCATTACATCTCATTCACACCCAGTCACGTTGATAACAGTGCCCAACTCTATTTTATGCGAAAAGTGCACTTTTTTACATATTACAATTTTACAATGCCTCACAATATTGCTTAAGATAAGCATAATGTCACATTCATCATTGGTAAAGGACGACACATAGGATCTCAGATTAACTATTTTCCTTACTTTAGTGATCGATTTTGGAAAACGCCAACGAAACCAAAACTTCCCCAAACGTTGAAAATCATCGCAAATATTATTTACACAAACATTAGAGTGACTATATACAGAGTGGCGCCAAGTCATCCCAAATGTATGCAATGCGGTTTATCCTAGGTTTTTCTTTCTCTTTCCTGCATACGCGTTGGATAGGTTGTCTGCTCGATTGGAATGACACTGACAGATAATTATCATTCCAATTTTGACATTGTCGCCACTCTGTATATAGTCACTCTAACAAACATGTTTATTGGCACAGATGGCACACCGTCGCCTTAGTTTGTGCATAGCGCAGGATTCTAATGGGTCATAAAAATCGCACATACGGATTATACCTACTCGGAAGAAAGTGCCTCTAAGCTTTTTTATGGGAAAGTTAACACAGTGTGTATACGTTTTTTTTTTTTGTTTGATCAATATATGGAGAGACACTCGTGGGAGGATTTCTTCAACTTATACCGACCGACCCTGCGACATGCATGCCACAATAAGTCCGAACGCGGTAGAATAAAATGCTAAATAAACAAATTATGCTGCCTATCGGTGCTATTCGTCAAATTTGACACGACGCTGGAACGAAGAAGGTTGCGTGTTTCTTGGTTTATTCCGAGTGTATCACACAACATTTGTCTTAGGTTAGCGTGGTTACGGATCATTCCCAAACCTTGCTTGCTGGGTAGATGCCAACCTACCGCCTTTGCTGCTTTTGAAACATCATCGGCCGCTGCTGTCTCTGTTTTTCCATCTGTTGATATAGATGGCTGTAAGTCAACATATTCTAGCAGCTTTCTGGCTCTCTGTCTGTTTCGGAACCCGCCTGAAGTCGTGAACATATTGTCCTCTAGGTTTTTAACGAGAACCTATCACCAGCCGGCTGGCGGCGCCTTTCATTTCCAATGATTTTAACATCGTATCAATATTGATTGTATGCTTAAATCGTGTTTACATATCAAGCTAAATTTTTTCGCTTCAACACGTACTGAAGTTATTTTCCAGTTTGTTTAAAAGGCTGTTTCGCTAGGATGTTGTTACTACTTACCGTCATCCTTAACGCTTAGTTTAACAACCGAGTGCTTCTATTGGGAACGGACCCTTTCTGTAAGAGGTCAAGGTATCAACATTTCAAGGTATGTGTATTTTTTCTCCACTCTCCAGTTGTCAGTTGCCTTGTTTTAGTATCAATTTTCAACATGAGATTCGTTTGAGCGGCTAAATCGTTTTGATCTTTTCTCCTCTATACCTCTGACGTACGTGTCCCGCAGGTATTGATCTTGATTCGATCGACCATGCGGTGTATGTTTCGAATAAACAAATACTTGAAAATGAAATCTTTATGGAAAATAACCATTTGTCGCGTTTATTTAGTATCTTTTTAATTGGACTTTTGCAATATTAGAAAACAACTTCAACTAGCAGTGTTGTCTCTATCGAAATCTGTTTTGAGTCATAGCCCTCTTTATGAAACATATGGTGAAAGCCTTAAGTAACCACAAATTTATGATGGGGGAGGCAACAAGCTTTCAGTGAAGTTTAAAACGCCATTTGTCACGAACCGTACAGATCGCCATGATGTCTAACAACGGACCAGTGAAGCTAAACCGAAAATCATTAAATTAACATTTAATAGACTACGGTCTGCCAACCGTTAAGCAATTGAAAAATTTATTGGTTTGAAATTGGATTATTGCTAGCTACCATCCTTTGAGATACATAGCGTGTCGCGGCTTAATTCGAAGCTGTCACCTCCGTCATAGGGCCATGTTCTGGATGATGGTGCCATCATTATTGCTCGCTGTCATAATCGACAGCTCGTGTCAGCCACACTGCCATGAAGCGATTTTACCATCAACTCCACTTTAGTTTAAACTACTTTTATAACCATAAATTATGTCCACTTGTGGCATTGAACCTACATATGTCGTTGAATGTTACGAAGCTGGGAACCAAAACATCAATTTACAATCTTACAATGGTATGTGCCGTTAATTTTATTCACAACAGCAACTATCTGATTCTAGTGAACTTCTGGTAGTTCATGCTGGTTGCCGATAATCCAGATGCTGCTTTACTCATACCAAACAGACTAATAGTTGACATATTCTAAAGATTTTAGAATTTTATAATATTAGCTTCCCAACACTCTAGGACTAAGTGCTGTTTTGGTGATAGTAGCTTGAGTCATACTACTTATATGTACAGAAGCAAACGCAGATGACGTGCAAAGGTAAACTAATTATGGAATCAATTAGTAAACAGGACAACTCAGTAAGCAAATGCAAAGTTATGCATTTCTACCATCTCTTGTTGTTGAAAGTCGCAAGCTCAACGATTCTGTATGTATACAGTGTGAAATAATATGATAATCGGATTACGCGTTGCATCCTATGTAACTCCGCAGTTGAACTATTACCATATCTTTCACATATGATAAAGCCACCAACGGTTGCTTGCTCAGTGACAGATGTAGTTAGTAACCGCATCGACTAATTCCTTAGAATAATTAATTAAAAGAAGAATGTTCGGCCCGGTTTTTCCGGTAAAATTCAGTAGCCTCAGATTGTTTGCGATTATCAAAGGAAACAGCACAATAATTGGTACTATTTACAAACAGGAACTTTGTATCAAAAAAACTAATGATCGTTAACTGCAATGTGATATGGCAAGTTAAAGGGGTGAGAACTGAGGAAACGTGGTCGCTATTAATTCAGTCATTTCTTGACTGATTCACATTGCTTTTGTGTAAATTTTTGAATTTTTCCTTGAAAAACATAAAGGACTGTTTTGTGCGCTAGAATCTCTTTTAACGTTAATTCATTTTACGTGATTTCTTTTCAGGTTCACTTTTTTACATCCGCAATTTGAATTAGCGTCCTCTCTTCTTCCGTCCGAAATGTCATTTGATGGCCTCTGTTTTTTTTTGCGTCCACAATTTCAATTACCGTCCTCTTTTTCACAACAGATTTTTTACGTCCCCCAATAGTCTCCGAGTCCGCGATATTTCTTTCTCATCAAAATATGTAAGTTAGAAATGGTTGTCGTCTTATGAACTAACCAATTCAATATCCTCAATACATTGGAATATGATCTACTTACATTAATTTCTCAGTACTTTTTTCACGTATCATGTCCGAAAACTCCGAACGCGCGATCTAACTAGCATCTTATGCAGGGTGCACTTAGTATGGGGACTGGATCGCCGTCCGACGCTATTCCTGAACGTATCCCAGTGACACAAGACAGCCATCTCGAACTCATAGCTGCTGAAAGTATAGAGCCATAGAGCCGGGGGGGGGGGGCTCTTGCCGTATCAAACAATCCACTGTACTATACTGTCCTCTTGGGCTACTCGTCGCTAATCTCGGACAAGCGTCTCAATACCCGCAAGTCAGCTTCAATCTTGTCGAGTCATCTAGCACGTTGGGCCCCTTTATTCCTGGTGGCAGTGGGGTTCTTGATGAAAACGGATTTCACTGCACAGTCGTCTGGCATCCTTGCGGCGTGTCCATCTATCCGCTCCGATGAAGAATGGCATCAGCTGATTTATTGTCCTTAACTTCATATATTGCTAGGACTGGCACTTCTTCCACGTTTGTTGCATGGAAGAGATTGCTTTCTTCCACCCCATGGTCCGCGCGTCATCCACGTGTTTGTCGAAGTGCTGCTTCCATCTTTCCACGTCACAATCGTCCGGCAAGATATTGTTTTTCTTATTACGGCACATTTTGGCCCGTAACACGAAGCCTTGGTATGATGCGTTTAGTTTCTGGTAGAACTGTCATGCTGCTCCAATTGGCAAACTGGCTCCAATTGGCTCCATCTTCTGAAAGATTTCCTTCTCTCTGTGTCTTTCCATGTTCGGACGAGTGACACTGCGTGTCCTTGCCACTCGCACAGCGTTTTTCTCATCCATCAGCCTCCTATATCGTTTTATACCAGCGGTTCCGATTATTCCGTTCCGTGTGCCCGAGCATGTAATCTGTTACGCCGTTAACAGTTGTTTTGATGGTATTCCAACAGTCTCCGAGAGAGGCTCCGCCCAACTGGTTTACGTTCTGCGGCGCAGCTGCAATCGAATACGCATAATTTTTGGTGACGTGAGACTGCTTCAGCCGCGCGAGATATCACCGAGGATATCATCGATACCAAATGTGGTTCATAACGCAAGTTTTTAGGCACAACGTAATCATCAGCAAGTAGGTAGTGAAATTCAATATTAGTGCATCGATAGCTGTCTGATTTGGTGACATTTTGGTGTACTTGTGTAGGAGGTTGTGCTAAAAGACGGTACTTAGTACGGTCATGTTCTTGGTGGGAGCAGAGTCGTTCAATCTTAGACCCAATTCGTTAGTTAGCTGATGTACGCTAAACTCGTCTAATCGCCGGTTGGCTTCCTCCTGGCCGACCTGGGCGTTGAAATCCCCTATGACGATCTAGATGTCATATTTTGGGCTGAAGACCGTGTACCTTGGTGATGTTTATGGTCAAGACCCATCTCGCCCATCACTATGAGAACTGTATTTGTATAGGAGGTTGTACTAAAAGACGATACGGTGTACGGTCATGTTCTTGGAGGCAGTAAAGAAGATCAATCTTAGACCCATTTCATTACTAAACCCTGAACCCAATCGTTGCTTCGAATTCCTCCTGGCCGATGTGAGCGTTGGAATCCGCTATGACGATCTAGATGTCATGATTTGGGTAATGGTTCGCAAGTAGAATTCCTCCTTCTCATCATCGAGACTTCCAAGTTAAGAACCGTGTACGTTGACGATGCTTATGGTCCAGACCCGTTTGCGCATCGCGTCCATCACTATGAGAGCTGTACCCAGCTGTATTACCGCAGCTCTGGTAGATGCTATAATCCTCCTTCAACGTTCGTAATATTGAACTCTTCCAGTACATCTTCTGAGCGTTTCGACGTCGAACCTGCGGCTCGTTAATACGGCGCAGTGCACTTGAGTACTCCTTTAAATGTTGAGAGATCGGCCATTTGTTTCTTTGTGTATTGATTATTTGTAATGGCACCACCTTCTTGTCTCGCTGGTGGATCATCATGCACAGCTCTGTTTAGATTAGACATCCCCAGAATGCGTAATAAGCAATCTATTTGTTACATTGCATTCTTTATTTACTTCCGATCGTACTCTCGCTAGAGAACAACAATTGATAAGCAGGCATCTGAAAGAGTTAGGAGAACCTACATCAGAAAATGCTTAATTTTTACATGCTATTTACATGAGTGATTTGGTTCGTGGCTAGCTACATGAGTGATTTGGTTCTAAACTAGACCTGAGAATCTTTATACATCCTTCAAATAAAAATCCACTAGATTGCTTCGAGCGTCATCAAAATGTCTAGTCATACCAGTGTGATATCATTAATACTCGCATATTACACAATTATGCGGCATTAACCGTAAATTTAGCATGTCTGGTACTTCTATGTTTGACCAAATGCAATGATCAATCATTTCACTTATCAGTTAGTACGAACAGTTTCTACGGTATCCGAGAAATGTCACAGTTGTGCACAACCACGGGTGGAAAACGAGGAATTTGTAACACAGCAAACTACACGACGTACGTTCGATCTGTTTTCGATGTCAGTTGTTGTCGTACTTGTATAAACAATAGAGATATGGAGAAATTGCTCACTCTCAATGGCATCGGGCAACGGGGAGGCAAAGAAACCGGGTACCTACTTACAGTACATGCTCGAGTGGAACAAGCAGCAGTAGGCTTCTCGATTTCCAACTCGTTTACTGTAAAAAAATTGAGCAAACGCGAGGTACTATGTTATCAGTAAATTGTCTTTAAATTAGATAGCTGTCGGAATAGTCGAAACATGTCGGAATGATAGATCGGAACAGCGGTTTACCGAGTGTTTGATGTGATGCGCACTGATTTCATTGCTATTGCACGGTCCGATGATGGTTTGGTAAATATTTGATTATCATCGATAAAAAGCCGTGCAGCGCTCATGTAAATATACACCAAATGCATGTTCCCCATCAGGCAATTCGCTGACGCGGTGGTTCACTGCTCTATTGGCATTAGGTACCTAGGTATAGCGTGCAAACCCTATGAGCAGACATAACGATGGCTACAGACGCAGCACGAAAAAAAACCGGTGCTCAATCGCCAATTGCAAAGCCATTTAGAATAAGCAAAATGTCAACGACAATTTATAAAACGATAAAATCTCTTATCAAACATAACTGCAAAATATCAGTAGTGTAATATACACAGAAACCAATATCGTCCGTCAAATATTCAAGCCATTTATTGCATCCAATTCAGATCTAATCATGGTTGTTAGTTTTTAACATAAGGGAGAAACGTTTCATCATGAGATTGATATTTTAATTTACATCCTGCAAAATTGCATTTACAGTGACTCTATTAGGCAATAAACTTTTAGCAATCTAACAATGAGTCTTTTAACAAATGATTTATTATCTTCTCTGGTGGTTTATAAATTAAATATTACCATAACCCTGAAAGGTCTCCGCCGGGTTGTTTGTGAGTGTCACAAATTGATAAGGCGATAACGACATCAGGAAAAAAACATTCCGATACATTGCTTATTTCGGATCGGGATTGTGCCTTTGGCTATACTACATATGTTTTCACAGTAGCTGCAGTGATTGGTGTTTGGCTTTACTTGGAAGTGAGCTTTATGATGCAGTGGGAATTAATATTTACTATACAAGACGGTTGCGGTGATTGATTCTTGCGGGGAGGTATTGAGTGTGTGGAAAATGTTGGGTTAAGCTGGCAATAAATACATCAACACGCTCATTGAATCAAAAAAATGTCCGATAATAAAATTGTATAAATCTCGACTGAGTGCAGCGAATTTTATCGGCAATATGAGTCGTATCTTGATAGTGATTGAATGAATAAATTGAAAATGTGTTCTGAGAGTTGCCAATTGGCCCAAAAATGACTAGCACAAATGAATATTTCTTTTACCTGATTCCACTAAATAGTTAGAGTTAAATGTCTATTTTTCAATAACTCCCGCGTCGACGTCGTTTACTTATTAGTCATTCTTTTAATCTCCATTGCAGAGTACTACACCGTCAGCACCATCCGCGCCATCTTCACCACCTGCAGCACCAGTCGCAATGGCCGTCACGACGACAGTGCCTCCAGGAGCCCGCAGTACGTCGCCCTGCTCAGCTACCTCCGGTCCGCCAACGTCGGGCAGCGGACGATGTTGCGACACCGGTCGACCAATTTTCACCGATCCTATTTCGGGTCAAACTGTGTGTTCGTGTCAATACGATCTGATTAATTACCAGCGGCTCGCGAGCGCCGGTATCGCAGGTCCCGGTGGTGTTCCTCTGTCCATGTACAGTGCGCCGTACAGTCCCGAAACGATGGCTGCGTACTTCCCGGCGATAGGAGCCGATCAAGCTCCGTTCTACGCAAATCCAGCCGTAAGTATCGATTATAAACCGTTGTTCATTTTGCTGCCCAATTAAGCCGTATCACTAAATATGCAACCACATTGAATTCGAATGTGTATGGACAGACTCCAGCGACATCTCTCTTACTTTTGTTTGCATAACGTTTCCACCGCTATCATAGCGTCATAGTCACAGTTTGCACAGAACGCTGTACGCGATCCAGGACGACGACACCGTTTACATTAGCACGCAAAACACATGAGATAGAGCCATTCTGTGGATTCATTTTTTACAATTTAGTAACTCGGATAGCTGCGCAAAAATTCCCCACCGGAACCCAAACTTCGCTCCTTCCAACATAATGCCATTTCTAGTTTTTGTGTCACATATGCATTATCAAATATGTAACATACCGCATGGGATGTTAACATTGTGGAAACACAGTAAATGAATCAAACCGGATGCTAGCTCGTTTATGCCCAGTGGTCGATGTCAGACTACTCTCCCATATCCTCGGGGCAAAAAGGGACAAAGAAAAAACATTGTGTCTACATCGGTTCAACATACTTCTATCCGGTTGACCACATCTCGCTCGGTCTAGAGATTAAGCGCACATCGCTGGGCTCAGCGACACCGTCGAAATTGTCGAGAGAAAAAAAAGAAAGCACCGGAAAACTTTCAGGCGGAATTCCCGAGCACATGTCGGTTGCTACCAAAATGGCTCCCCGAATGGTTCTGAAACTACTCCGATAACATGTAAAACTCATATTCGCCGCGTGGATGACCGCGCGCGGGTGTGAAGAAATTGAGAAAAATCACTAAAAAGAATTATTTGCGCGAGTTGGAATGCATTGAAGCATGTCCCTGTGTATGTTATACACTAGTTGATAACTTTTCTAGTGCCCAGTGCCCACTAGTTTTATAGAACAGCTATGCTTTTATTTTCTGTCCGGTAGCCGGGAGTTACAGGAAGGCCTGTATATCTCCCGTCATCAATTTAGCAGATCATCGGCAATGGCATCGACTGGAGTAATCGACCAGATATAAATGTTTTAGTTCCTCGAAGATACTTACAGAGGAAAAGAAAGTTTTCTATGGCTCTCTTATCTGGCTCAATTTAGGACTTTATTAATTTATTTATTTATTTTGTTTCTGTCCATCTGACCTTATGGGTCTCCATGGAGTAACTGAATGGGGAAAAGCCTGATTGAGGCCATCCTCATATGGGCGTAAAACCCCCCTCATTTTTTAACAAAGAATACAATTAAATTTACCATAGCGCATTACAAATAAACATTAACATTGTCAAATAAATAAATAACATTAAACTACATACAAAATATTATCGTCACTTATAGAATTCTACCATTTAAAATTTTTTGATGAAACTTCTGCGTTGGTTCCTCAAATTTAAAATAGGTACTTCACCAGAGAAAACGTACGAATACAAGCTGCAATCGGTTCGTTAAATCCAAACGTAGTACCTACGGTGCAATTCCGTTTATAGTAATCCAACAGAACGGAGAGGACTTGCTCGTAAACCGTTTTTTTTGGTCATTTTGACGGATTGAATAAAAGAAAGGCTGAGTCGGTAAGACACTATTATGGACCACACAGATTTAGAGGGACAGCAAATATAGCAAATATCTGTTTAATCCTTTATTTTGAAACAAAGGGGTATTGCAGTAGCTTGTAACGTAATTAAGCCAACAATTCAACTAATAAATTCAGAATGTCCATGAACAAACATCAGCTTAGATGTTTGACTTTTAGCTTTAAAAGCTCCAATACAACAGGGTGCTTCTCATAGCCACTTGTATCGCCAGGTCAGGTTTGATTTTGATTGTTTTCTTGCCGGAACCACCCACGGCACTGGTGAAGCGGCAGCAGCGAAATGCTGTGCACAGCAGACGAATAAAAATATTAAAATAAAATTTTATGAATTTGTGTTCTCCACCGTGTTCTCCACTATTTTCCAGTCGTCTCGTTACCAGATCCAGTCTAAACGAAAATCGTGCCACATATATAATATCCTATCATCATGCGGTGATTGAATCAATAAAGTAAATTATCATCTATTAGCATAAATAATGTCTTAATTTAGAAAATACGATGTTTATTTGTTTATTAGATATGCTGAGTAAGGTTCTCGCTTCCCCTGCTGCTCTCCATTGGAGTCCTGCTGAGTTTCCAAATTTATGAATCTGTTCGAAAGTTCGTGTGTACACTCAATCCGCTCGATTGTTTATTGTTGTTGTCGAATTGACAATTTCAGCTTAACGGAAATCGTTTCGTTTATCTTTCTGGTTTTGGACTGGCTCAATCGGATTTTAAAGGCCATTCACATGACTTCTGGCTGGTTCTTCCACGACCAGCTGAGCACCCTTTAATTCTTCATAATGTTCCAAGTAGTGTGCATTCCATTCGCACTTCCTTCGTCGTGTGTTGTGTCATAAAAAAAATCGCAGCACAGTCACCGGTCACCGACGGCTGCTCAGCAGATAAAATGATTCGATTCGATTGTTATTGTTCGATATTTACTTCGATTCTTTGCTTCGTTCAGTTTCAGTTCGGCGGGAAAGCAAAATTTAGACAATGCCGTCCATTCACATCAAATGTTCATAAAATGCGTGATTACCGAAAATGTTGACATTTTGCTTCGTGTTCATTGGGCTACATACCAACGAATCAATGGTTTAAGTTGTTAATGAGTTGCCCGAATTCTGAAACTTCGACTGATGTTTGTTTCTCGAGACAAATCGAAACAATTTATCAAAACTCAATTTATCGGCATTTCTTCGAATTTACATAACATATTAAGTATATGCTGATCTAATAACTATTGCCTTGATTGGTAGTAAACCTTTATTAACAAATTAAACATTAAATCTTATACTATGCTGTAGTGTAGGTTAGGTTTAGTAGTTAGTACTAAGTGCCGTCTTATTAAGGAAAACCACTTAAATTTTCATCGTTTCTTGGATGAATTTTAGCAAACAATCCAAAAGTTCTTGTTCTGATTTGACTCAAACAGACGTACATTCCAATCCGATTTCACTAAAAAGCAATTCGATTTTTTTCTTCGTCGCACGAAAAAAGGAATTAAATTTGGTTGCTAGGAATAATTTAATGAAAAAAAAGCATTTTGATAGGTCTCAGCTCACTTTTATTAATCGCACATGATAGCTAACTAAAATATTAGGGAAGAACTGATTTTACGTAGTATGTCATAAAAAACGTGGATATTTTTAATAATATCTATTGGATCGAACAAGAATAGGCAATTTCGACGAAACCGCACCAGAGTCTAATTTTGAAAAATGATAATAACGAAAACGGTAAAATATGTCGAACTTGTTATCTTCAATAGTTGACAAAACTTATTGCTCTCAAAAGCGACCAAAGCAAGGTTTCGCGTTTCAAAGCTAACGGTCGTGCTGTTTGTTTTTATTTCCATCGAACGTTTCCTTTTGAATTTCGAATTATTGCATTGGTCTGTGCGATCCATGAAAACACATTTGGCACCTGTTCGTTCGTTCCACCAATTTGTCAAAGCAAACAATTGGGTTTCTTCGAAAACTTTTAACCTCCACCGATTATCTCTACTCCTTGTGAGTCGCGTATGTAAATCACCTTTAAAAGCTTTTAAGGGAGTGCACCTGCGCTTGGGCGATCCGCTGCCAAGGACAACTCGACAGCAGTTGAGCAGATTAAATATTTTCCTACTCTTTCTCTACATATATACAAACATCTCCCTCTCTTTCAGTCTCGTTACCCATCCTCAATCAGAGATAGATATCTTCCGAGACCACAACCGTTTTTCATAGCCAGGATACTCACTTCAGTCTTCCATTATAGAGCATAGAATGGGGAAACGGAATTCCCGAGTTCGCTAATACCCATTTTACTTCCTCATATCCATTTCATTTAGCCAAATTACCTCTTTAAGCGTCACTGGTCGTTTCCAACCGGGCTATAACTGGATAACACAGGAATTATGCATGCATCTTCTCCCCGCGTCGAGCAAACGTGACTCGCGTGCTTTCGCTCTCGTCTGAGGGAGATGGCGCGAGTTAAGAAATATGTTGGAAATAAAAATAAAAATTACTTTTATGTACGTATAATTTATTTCTACTACCTTCCTGACGGCAGTTCACAAGAAAGGATCCACTGCTCCGCGTCTACTGCAACAGAGCAGTGCGGCAGAGTTAATTTCGACTGCCGAAGCTTGGCTAGAGGAACAGAACATCGGGATGTAGACGCACCCGTGAAATGCACACATGCATAATTTATCATTTTTTACTAAAATTTCTCCAATTCTGTTCCCAATGGATGACGCTTGACTTACTAGTGTTTCAGATAAAAGCCCACAACAACTCAGTTTTACAACCTGTTTATGATCAGTACCAACCTTTAACAGCTGTATTTATTATGCATTCCGGTGTAGAAGGGTGATAACGTTAATAGTTGCTTCTCAGAAGTGAACTGTGGACGCCAGTAGTGCCGTCCATTTCATCCTACTCTAGAAATGCGTCGCGGTAGGCCCTGACTCGGTCTGACACTTGTTTTCACAACACTCCCGGCGACGCAACTGAAGCGCCCAATCAACAAATCAATCTAAATCATTTGCTAATTTGCAAAACAATCATGTGTGAGGTCCTCCATCCTACCGAGCGCTGGACCACATTTCCCAACCGTGAGGAGATTAGAAGTGGCTGCTCGTGCGTCTCACCACGATCATCACCGTCGACATCAGCCGGTCCACAGCGAGCAGAACCCTGATAATACATGCGATTGTGGCTGTTTGTTTACTGGGTAGCTCGGCGCGCAAATACGTTAACATCATAAAGTCTGTCGAACATGGCTTAAATCGTTGTGAACATAAACTATGCGAGAATTCAGCTTGCAGCAGCAGACCGTGCACAACTGCTAAGAATTCAAGCAGGTCACAATGCAATGCTCTTTTCAGCCACACAGACACAATGTATACCTAACTTAATACATTTTATACGAAAAAGTCACGTAGAGGTTTTGCAGCTTGCTTTTAAGTCGTTTCTGTGTTACACTCAGTTTATGAATGAAGCTTCGTTTCCACTGCTTGATGATTACGCAAAAATTGTGACTACTCCTGCTCGGATATGAAATAACATTTCATAGAGCGACCGGGCACAGTTGAATGAAATACAATAGGATACTAGGTAGAGTTTTGGGAGTTATTGCTTTTGCAGGGGGTCACAAAAAAGACACGTATTGAAACGTAAATTCGTTTCCTTAGTAAAACAACTGGCTACTAGCTATAGGTGGGACAGTTTTGTGTAAGACACGAAGAGATGTTTCATTAATTTTGTTTAATTTTTTTTTTGTTATTAATCGTATCTGGTTTAATAATTATGATTCGAATATACATGCTTAAAACAGCAACTTACATTCTAGATGAGATGAAACCAGCGAATTACAATTAGAATCTGGTTAAACAAAAAGGCGTGTAAATTAATCAAATTTTGTATTCAAAAAATCAAATTATTTTTAATTTTAAAGTTAAAAAACAATTATTCAGCTAAGCTTCTGGTGACTAAATCCGAACGACCGGACTTTTCGTTCAACTCCTGTCATCAAATTCTCGTGTACTTGCGACTTCGCCACAAAATGCCAGTTTGCCTTAAACAGCTTCTAGCTCCTCATAGTTTTTTTGCGAATTCTTCAGGTTCCACTTGCAGGCCCTTTAGCACCACCTGCACGTTCTTGGTGGCATACCATCGCCTTTATTCCGTAATAACAGGATGCCAAATCCGCCCGGGTAGAAATGCATAACGAATATTAATGTAAAAACATAACGGTTACTATGAATTTTACTGTTTACAACACATTATGCTGTAACTTCACTGTACCGTTCTTAGAAAATCTTTCATATTAATGTAAAAACTTTACGATTACAATGAATTTTACTGTTTATAACACTTTATGCTGTAACTTCACTGTACCGTTCTTGGAAATTTTTTCATATAATTCGGCAACAATGCAAATTGTTTTGAAGCAGGAAATAATCTCTAAGGTCCAATCCTTGGCAGGTTGAGTTATTTGTAGACACAAATTGTGTCTCTTCCTCCGTCTACTGTAGAAACCACCGATTGAGAAGTTTAATCTGATTCGTTTTACTGACGGGACGACGGCACTATGCAGGCGCTTATGACTTACTTGTTCGTCTGTCAACATATTAGCCGCGATTCTTAACGCGGGTGTTCGGGGAAAGGCTCCGTTCCTATGGAATAGACCAACCTCGTTGTTTCTACGTCTTGACATCGAATGAGTGTCAGGCATATTATTAAGTTTTTATAACGGTAGATTTTACAATTGACAGACGGAACGATAGAAGACAGTAATGAAACAAAGAATCGATAGGATCTAACAGATTGAGATAAGGCGTGAATGGGAAAGAGCGGATTTGTTTATGTAGGTGTACTGACCTCTAATACTTTCCTAATATGAGCGATGAATGCGGCTCGAAAATCAATAGTTCGAAGTCTATCAAACTCATTGTCATCATATCTTTTCAAAAACATGAAATACGGTAATTAATCAGCCGGTTTTATTTTGTCCTAAAAATCCGAAAGCCTACAATTTTTTTTGCAGAACTCACCTTAAATTTCATTGTAACTTCGTTGTAAAACTTATAGTGAATGTATCACAAATTTTACTGTTTTTGGTTTTTATTTGTATGGGAAAAAGCC
The DNA here is from genome assembly GCF_943734655.1 of Sabethes cyaneus. NCBI lineage: Eukaryota > Metazoa > Arthropoda > Insecta > Diptera > Culicidae > Sabethes > Sabethes cyaneus. Next base: position 133,138,364 of record NC_071354.1, on the reverse strand, counting down.
GAAAAATTTAGTGTTACATCACTTAATCACCCCCTTATTCGCTGTAAAATTGGCGGTTTCCATTAAAATTTACTGTGAAAACAGCGGTATTCATGGTAACTTCAGTGTAACTTTTACAAAGTTTTTCACTGTTTCAATGTGATTTTTCGAAGTTTTTCAATGTTTGTAACAGTGAAATTTAATGTTTTTTTCGCTATACTTTTTTATTCGGGCGCACTATGGGGCAGAACCCGAAAAAGCTCGGACAAAACCTCAAAATTTTTATTTGAGATATTCTATCAAACTTAATATTCTACGTATACTAGACACATAATCTATAAGAAATATACATAAATTGTTTTAATAAGTAGTTTTTCAATAGGCATTAAAGAAGGTGAAACACAGTGTAAAGAAATTTTGGAAAATGAAAAAATAAATACCATAAGGTCGCCATTCACCGCTCAGCTCCATTTACCGCTCATTTCAAACAAAAAATGCTTATATCTTTTTAAAAAGGTTCATTATTGCAAAAATTATTGACAAACAATAATTTTGTATATTTAATGATACGAATTAAACATAAATTTCCACTATATTCATAAAAGCTCATTTCCAAAATAAATAATCTTTATAGTGAGGGACGAAGAACGACATTTTGATCGCGTCTTTATTAAGACCGAGTGCAAATGACTAAGTTAATTATCAGCTCAAGCGAACTTGTTGCTTTGGTTATTTAGAAACTATTCTACTAAATAGCGTGAAATAAGTCAACAGTATTTATATTAAGGGGGCATAGTACTTTTTCAATTCAAAAAAATCGAAATTTTTTTTATTGATTATTTCGAAAGATTAACATTTTGACCATATGTGTTTCAAGTCATTTCGATGAATTCCAAAAATTGACAAAGTTACAGCTATTTGTACCGCGCATGTCTGGAGCGATTACACAGCGAATAAAAACTTCAACGTCGTTTTTCTTGAAACCAGGTTTTGAAAGTCGGTACCATAAATATCTCAAGAACGGCTCAAGCAATTCTCATGATTCTTTTTTTGTTTCAAAGCTAACAAAATTATCTAGTGTTTGACCCATCCTTTTTTCGGTATTACAATTTTTGTATTTTTTAGAAATGTTTAAAGTCAATTTTTTCGACTAAAAACCTTACTTTTATATTTGAATGTCCGCCATTTTGTTATGAGTTCGAATTTTAAAAAAAGGATGGGTCAAACACGAGATAATTTAATATACTTTCATGCCGTTTTGGAATTTTTCAATTCGGATAAGCCCCTTAGCGCCAATCCATGGTACCGCAAATCATGTTTTTTTCGAATGATCATGTTCAAGGAGCCAAAGGGGAGAGGGGAAGTGGTTCACATTTGCAAACAAAACTGTAAATATTAGTATAAAGTGCAATGTTTAATATGCAAAAAACCCGAATCGATTCGCTTTTCGCGTTATCGAGAAAAAAATATTTGAAATAAGGCAAAAAATATGGTGTTAAAAGTACTATGCCCCCTTAAGGTTCTATTCTGCTATAAATGCCGCACCCAAAACAAGGGTCAAAACGCGGGTTTTATTTATTTGGTAACAGTAAAAAATATGAGCGGTAAATGGCACCCATATGGGCGGTGAATGGATCATCATATTTCAAGTGAGCGGTAAAAGGGGTTATGAGATTGCATTACTTTTATAAAAAAAAGTAACTATTATTAAATATTTAGAAACCCGGTAAATTTTTCTTGTAAACACAATTGTTTTCTCTATCTTATGACGTAAATTGGGTTTCGATGTACCTGAATTTAGATTGGCTATGGACAAACTAACTTAGAATCGTTTTTAAATTAGCGGTGGATGGCGACCATACGGTATCATTTAATCTTTTAGTATCTGGCTACCATGCTGCTTAAAATTCTATACTTTTAAAGGACAATTCACATTAAAGGGATTATAAACTAATAGTTTAGGTGATATTAAGACAGATTTTTTACTAGTAGGCTTTGTTCTGACGAAGTGTTTTAGAACAAAATAGTTGTTATTTTTGTCAATTTTCAATAGCGTGTAGAAAAAGATTTCCACAGATTTCCGCTTTGATACTACCATAAAATCAACATTCAGGGTGTTAACTAGTAACAAGCAAAAAATTAGCTGCTACTAGTAGCGATGTTCGGAGATATTCAAGTTTTTCGAATGCATGTTTTCCGGCATTTTAGGCTACAAATTAGTACATGCGCGCGCCAGTGCGAAGTTCATTCCTGCTGTACGTTAAATAGTCATACTTGTATATGTAAGACATAGCATTATTATCGTTATGAGATACATCGGAGTCGATAAGGGGAATTCAGGACATTGTAAATGCGGCTACTTAACAGCTTTTTCCCAGTTAGCTCTGTTTCAAGTCAAGTTGGCAGTAGAATATGTTCGATTGGACTTTCAGCTCGATTCAACTAGCCTCCATTTTGTTTATTCAGAGTCGAACATGTTGATACGTGTTTGCAGGATAAACAGATTGCTATACTCTGTCAGTTACTCGTTATTTTTTGTGCCTTCTGCCAGGATTTGGCTGAGGCCGATGACAGCCTATCTCGCCACTCATATCCTTTTGCTGCGTATGGCCAAACTAATGAATTAAAAAAATTACATGAATGCACTAAAGCAGATAGTAGGGTAAGTTAACCTATATAGTAAACCCTCTACCTGTAATGGACACTCGGATAAAATTTCGGTATTTATTAGCTTATACTTCTTATTTCATGAAACAGACCGTACTAAACATAACACACATTTCAGTTGATAAAATTTTAGCTGCATTTCATTATTAATGTTTTAAAATTGACGTTTTCAACAAGTGGGTCCATTATATACAATGCAAAAAATGTCGCCATTACCGGACTCTCTCCAAGCAAAATACACTAAAATTCCTATAATGGACCCGGTCGTTATTCTATTGTAAACCGCAAGGGTCCATAAAAGGAAAATGGACATTCCAATCTGTTTTAAAAAATCTGTAAAATATAGATTTGCATCAGAAATTGATATATTTAGGCTTATTCGAAAGTTACTAATATTGCAAGTGCCATTGGTTGGGTGTTTAGCGCAACGAGTTCAAAATAATGTATAGAAAGGTCCACAAATGGTTGATTTACCCTATACCAGAATAATAATACTAAATTACTCTTGATATACAGATTGTGATAATTTGTATAGGAGGTCGCAGACTACCAATTTCGACTACTTAAAAAATGTGTTTGAGTATTTAAAATATTTATAACTTGATTCCCGTAAGTCCTACAATTTTGGTATGTTCAGTAACTTTATGTAACTTTACAGGACAAACAACTTTTCTAAACACACAATATTTCTAAAGTCATTATTTAAAAAGTTAGATCTCAACGCCATCTATAGGAATAAAAATACAACTACTTAAAATTTACAGAAAGATGCGCAATTTTATTACAAACAATGTTACTGAAGACAATAAAGCTTTACGAAGCATATGAAAGAAGTTATGAGGTTTTGTCCGAGCGCCGGATCAATCTGCCCCACTGTGGGGCGGCCAAAACGGTACGGAATAATCGTTTTGTTCAGACAACGCAGTAGACGTTTCTCGTTCACGTAAATTTTTTACTTAACCTTCCTAATGCATTAGAAAAAAGTTACATATTATGCATTAGGGTCGAAAACGACCCAGGTTTTGAAATTGCTCTCATTCATCCATTTTCTATCCGAATTTCGATTTCTTTACCTCGTTTGAAAGGTATGGCCAAAACCTGGCACCCAAGGTATGTTAGGGAATATTTGTTGACTAATGGCCACTTCTGCGTCGGTTCCGGAACACCCACTATCAGGTCCCGGGGAACATTTTATACTTTGAGATAATTCGTTTTGCGGCACATGAAATCACGTTGGTTTGATAAAATAAGACTAATGGAAGTACAATGGGGACATTTTGGACTCAAATGGCCACTTCACCATCGGTTCCGGAACATCCGGTATCCGGTTTTTGGGGACATTTTTGTTTTTTTTAGAATAACGCATCTTGCGACACATCAAATCACATCGGCTTGATAAAACAAGACTAATGGAAGTACCAGGGGAACGTCTTGGATCCAAATGGCCACTTCACCATCGGTGCCGGAACATCCGGTACCTGGTTCGGAGGACATTTTTTCGATTTTGGGATAATTCATCATGCGGTATATCAAATCACGTCGCCATGAAAAACTGAGATCGTCGAAAGTATAATAAAGACATTTTGAAGGAAAATGGCCATATCAATATAGATTCCGGAACATCCGGTACCCGGTTTTAGAGGCATTTGCGAATTTTAGCATAACTCATCTTGCGGCATATCAAATCACATCGGCTTGATAAAATAAGACTGATGCAAATACAATGGGGACATTTCGAGGCCAAATGACCACTTCACGATCTGTTCCGGAACATCTGGTACCTGGTTCGGGACATTTTTTGGATTTTAGCGTAATTCATATGCGGCACATCAAATCACATTGCATCACAATGAGACTGTTGAAAATATAATACAGACATTTGGAAGGCAAATGACTACATCAGCGTCGGTTCCAGAACTCCCGGTACCTGGTTCTGGGAACATTTTTTTAGATCTTGGAACGAACACAATATTGTATCTGCACTGTATCTTTCAAGGAGCATATGAATTACGCTAAAATCCAAAAAATGTCCCGAACCAGGTACCGGATGTTCCGGAACAGATCGTGAAGTGGTCATTTGGCCTCGAAATGTCCCCATTGTATTTGCATCAGTCTTATTTTATCAAGCCGATGTGATTTGATATGCCGCAAGATGAGTTATGCTAAAATTCGCAAATGCCTCTAAAACCGGGTACCGGATGTTCCGGAATCTATATTGATATGGCCATTTTCCTTCAAAATGTCTTTATTATACTTTCGACGATCTCAGTTTTTCATGGCGACGTGATTTGATATACCGCATGATGAATTATCCCAAAATCGAAAAAATGTCCTCCGAACCAGGTACCGGATGTTCCGGCACCGATGGTGAAGTGGCCATTTGGATCCAAGACGTTCCCCTGGTACTTCCATTAGTCTTGTTTTATCAAGCCGATGTGATTTGATGTGTCGCAAGATGCGTTATTCTAAAAAAAACAAAAATGTCCCCAAAAACCGGATACCGGATGTTCCGGAACCGATGGTGAAGTGGCCGTTTGAGTCCAAAATGTCCCCATTGTACTTCCATTAGTCTTATTTTATCAAACCAACGTGATTTCATGTGCCGCAAAACGAATTATCTCAAAGTATAAAATGTTCCCCGGGACCTGATAGTGGGTGTTCCGGAACCGACGCAGAAGTGGCCATTAGTCAACAAATATTCCCTAACATACCTTGGGTGCCAGGTTTTGGCCATACCTTTCAAACGAGGTAAAGAAATCGAAATTCGGATAGAAAATGGATGAATGAGAGCAATTTCAAAACCTGGGTCGTTTTCGACCCTAATGCATAATATGTAACTTTTTTTACTGTGCCTCTTCTAGATGTCGCTGAAAGCTGAAACTCCCCCAAAATGTTAGTTTTCCAAAGTTAGGAAAAGTCAGAAAATTTCAAGTCTCTAGCTCGTTCCGTTATTGAGTATGAAGCTTTGTAAGTATGCCGATGGGTCGAAAACGACCCCAATGCACTAGGAAGGTTAAAGGGACATAAACGATTTAAAATTTTGAAAAAAATATTACTTTTCTATTTCAGATTTTGAATCTGCAGTCTTTTCCGCTTATTTAGACACTAATTTAGTAAAAATCCGACCACGGAAAGTGGCCGAAAAACGATCTTACATATAAGCATTCCAGTGGGGCGTGGAACAACAAAGCTCAAAAGTTATAAAACAAAATAAGTTTTTTCAATGCCTACATTGTATAGGTTTAGAGGAAAAGGTACATAAAGTTTGAAAATCGTGTTTTTGCAGGAGCGGCGTTTTATTCCGTCGCGGTTGTTTCACGCCGCACTGGAATGCTTATGTGTATGATCATTTTTCGGCCACTTCCTGTGGTCGGATTATTACAAAATCAGTATCCAAATAAGCGGTAAAGACTGCAGATACAAAATCTGAAATAAAAAATATATGATTTTTTCAATATTTTTATTTTTGGATATTTTTAGAACCATAAAGTTCTGGTTGCAATAAAAATGTCATATTTCGAACTACAGGCGGAGATAGTTTGCCAAATGAGATACTTCTCAGTGAATTTTGACAGTTTCGTATACTTCAAAATGTCCGCCATCTTTCCATTTCCAGTTGCCGTACTAAACTCTTACCCAAGAATCTGTTGAATTTTTTAACGTCGGCATGCAGAGCCTCCGAAATCGTGTTTTGCCGCCATGTTTTAACTGAAGTTTTTGGAGCGTCTTAGTAAAATACGAAACCTGATGTAAAATAAAAAAGAAAACTTTCCAATTAACTTCTACTATGAATATTACAGGCAGGCTTCATCAGTGTCTGTTTTTGAACTATTCGAAAACAGACACTGATGACGCCTGCAAGTCGTAGGCGAAATACGTATCTGTTGCGAATACATATACATAGCAGAATTTAATTGGAAAGTTTTCATTTTTTTTAGTTTTAGATCATGTTTTGGTTTATTTATCGTTAATCGATCCGCCGTCGTCAGCAGCCTAGAACCCAGGTGGTTCGTGCTGTTTCAAGCAGTCGTCTCCATTCAACTCGATCTTGGGCCACTCTACGGTGGTCCAAACAGCGAAATACGTGATCGTGTGATATTGCGCCAAAATGTGAAGTTTTTCACATATAGTGTCTTTAACAACATTTCTTGATATAACAAGACTCTTCTTGTGAGAGAAATCTTTGGGTGATTAATTTCCTTACAAGTGAGATACGAAATTTATTTTCTCGTACATTCGAGATACAGGTTTGGTACTTTCGGCAAACTTGTAGTAAATATCAATGTAAACAACTTTGTCAAAGCCACCATACTTGTATCTCTTCAGGGAATTTATCTATGAAGCGTTATTCGTGAACAAACCCTTTAAAACTTAGATGTACGATGGGAATCTCTCAGGACAGTTCCTGTAGCTCGTGATTCATACGCCTCCGTTACTCTCTGCTTTCAGTGTGAACTTCTTCAAATATCGTCCGCAGTACCTTCCACTCAAACACATCAAGGGCGCGTATGTCCTCCGTGCGCAGTGTCACGGCTTCAACTCCATAAAGAGCAACTGGTCTGATAAGTGTCTTTACATTGTCAGTTTCGTACGGCAGAGTATACTTCTTGATCGTAGCGTTTTGCAAAGGGCAAAGTATGTCCGATTTTCCTCTTGAATGCGCCGCTGGATCTCCTTACTAGTGTTGTTGTTCACGGTCACCAGCGATCCCAAATACACGGCGGCGAAGTTGCATATACTATATATCCACGAAGAAGTGCTACATATCTATCCGTTCAGCGCGAGTCACCGTTCACCCGAAGGCAAAAACACCGGCTTAGACATTCCCTTCTCGTCAGCCACATAAAGGCCTTACTTGGAAGCTAAGTGTGGGAAATATATTTCATGTTAACGCTTACCTTCTTGGTGGGGGATGTAAAGTATCCGATCCACGACCACGACGTCGCGCTTCGCCGGAAAGATGTTTTTCACCAGCACCTTCAACAGCTCCTGATGCTCAGAGCCGGCCTCGTCTAACACAGCGCATAGTAATGTCTATTTTGGACGGGTAATTCTTCACCTTTGTCCGAGCTCCCGGTCCAAAGCGCTAAACGATGAGGCCACCTCCCAAGGTTTTATTACACTCTTATGATGGCATTTAAGACCAGAATTGGTCATTAAAACCACCGTAAGAGTATAATAAAACTCACATGTTGCTTGGGCTTGCTCTTGGTCTTCATCTTCAGCTTATGCTGCACTTTTAAGTCGCACAGTACCTTTGGGCTGCCGAAACCAGGCTTCCGTTCGAAGCAAGGGATATGATGTTGTAAATGCCGGATCGGGTATATCCGACAGACTCGGAGTGTCTCACTATGTTCAACTTCTGGTGCAAATCAACTGATAATAATATTAAAAACCTGATTTAATCCACCTAGTGGTGAAAGGAACCTTTGTTATACCGTCTTACTTGCAATTTGAGATAGAAATCGACACATTTGGTTTACATGAAATTTTTGGAAATTGAATAAGTTTACAAAATTCGAAACAAATAGAAGCACTTATAAATTTTGATAGTTTCTTTTCTCATGAAATTGCTGAGAAAGTTGTTACTAATGAGGGTAAGTGCAAGTAAAAGTAAGTTGTAAGATGAAATATTATTCTTTAACATATACATTGCGTAGTAAAGGTCTAGCTAAAAGGTTTTTGAACTATGCATAATTTCCTGTAACGCCATTCTATTTGATTCACAACAATAAAGTTCTCTTGAATAAATTTCATCAATTTTTATTAACTTTCGGTTACTCACGTTGCTGTATTTTGTACACCATATGTAGGTTTTTGAATGCCATATTGTTATATAGTTACAAATCGTATATTACGTATATACTAACGTATATTCTTCAATAAACTTGTTATGAGCAAAATGTCAGAATTATTCTATGCATTATTACTTTAAATTGTTGGGAAAATAGATTAGTATAAACCGACATCACAGAAACGAAGCAAGTAGCATGTGAGGTGTACCGCAATTGGCCCCAACTGGAATTTTCTTTCGTTTCTTCATATGGAAAAATGGTGTCTGTGTGCAGCAAAACTACCAGCAAATGTAAAATGTTTAAAATGTATCTGTCTGTTGGTAGTCGAGTAATTCGGGGTCAAAATCAGGGTATTTTTTATAATCAAAGTTCTACAGTTCGTAAACAAGGAAACATAGAGGTATACTATGTTCAGCAAAGTTGTGTATTTTTATTATTTATACAACTTTGTAATACACGAAAAAGTCATACAACAATTACTAAAAGAGCTAAAATAGAAAAACTGATTTTTCAAATTCATATACAATAAATAAGATCTCTTCGTTGAAAAGATAGAAGGTTACTGTCTTCAGCAAAATTTCTTGTAATAATATGCTCTAAAACTTTGCAGAACACATCAATGTGTTATATTGAAACTGAAGGAAAATAATTTTTTTTATTTCACTTTTAGGGGGATTAATCAAAATTCAAATTCTACCAGACGATAGAGCTTTCAATTTCAAGAAACTCTTCCAAAGGTTCGATAAACTTAAAACCAAGTTTTCCTAGTCAAAACTCTAGTGCGCACGTTTTCTTTGGTTTTGGGCTATTGTGCGCGCGAGTAACTGTGTTATAAAAGTTGGCGCGAGTGTTCGAGGGTTAATATCTTTTGACCGGTAAAACCAATTCTTATGAAATTTTGCATATATATATATATTCGTAGTGTGAAAACCTCTCGTTTGATATTAAAATAATTGAAATTAAGTTATTTTTCTTGGTTAAAATCATTATAAATTATTGTTAATTTTGGTGTGGTGTATTGAATTACTCATAACTTTCAAATTAAACATCAAATCAAAAAACCATTCAATAGTTATCTATCCGGCTATATTACCTGCCAAATGAAACTAATAGCACGTAAATCGGTTTGGCCATCTCTGAGAAACAGGCGATCATTTAAACCTTGTCAAAACTGGTTTTTTAAGCATAACTTTTAAACCACTTGTTTGTTTTCAATAAAAATTGGCGTGAAGTTTAGCAATAGTAAGAGCTTTTATTTGGTACTAAGATCGATGAAATCGGTTATGTGGTTCCGGAGAAAATCGTGTCACGTAATTTTCACATTTTTGCTTATAACTTTTAAACTAAAAGTCAGACCACGAAACCATTTGATAGTGATATACTAGGTAAAAATACCTTTCAAATAAAAGTTATAGCAGACGAATCGGTTCAGCCATCTCCGAGAAATAGGCGATTGAAAATTGAAGCGCACACACATACACACATACACACACACACACACACACACACACACACACACACACACACACACACACACACACACACACACACACACACACACACACACACACACACACACACACACACACACACACACACACACACACACACACACACACACACACACACACACACACACACACACACACACACACACACACACACACACACACACACACACACACACACACACACACACACACACACACACACACACACACACACACACACACACACACACACACACACACACACACACACACACACACACACACACACACACACACACACACACACACACACACACACACACACACACACACACACACACACACACACACACACACACACACACACACACACACACACACACACACACACACACACACACACACACACACACACACACACAGACATTGCTCATTCGTCGAACCTGATCGATTGGTATATGTGACACGGCCCTCCGGACCTCAGATCGACTTCGTGTTTTTCGACCAATTCCTAAACCTTTGTTATATTGTATAACAAAGGTAAAAACATTTTGGCTGAATCAGAATGGTTATATGGCTATAATTCAGAATTGATCAACGATCTGAATATTATATAAGGAACGTACAAATACTGGTAAATCCAACTAAGCAAAGACACAGCTGCTTCGAAAAGAGCCACGACGACAAAACACAACCGATCGCGACGGAAAGTGAAACACGTTGGTTATAAAAACAAAAAATTGATGAACTAGGCAGAAATCGACCGATTTATCTTCAAGCCAATCTCTGCTTCGCATTTTAGTCTGGTGTACAGCAAAGCAGATAAATTGACTGGATTAATTAAAAATCGTGCCCCGAATTTCGATAGCCGCTCGTATTGTAACACCTTCAACCGCAATGTTGTATAGCAGGCAAGAAAGACCATCTCCTTGTCGAAGTCCCCTGCGAGATTCGAATGGATCCGGCAATCCACCTGAGATTTCCACACAGCACTGGATCCCATCCGTCGTAGCCATGACAAGTCTAGTAAGTTTACCGGAAAACCGTTTTCGTCCAAAATTTTCCATAGCTTTTGTTGGTTTACACTATCATATGCGGCTTTGAAATCGCTGAACGGGTGATGCTTTGGGACTCGGAATTCGCTTCTTCTGGAGAATACTTCTGGAGCATCTGCCGCAGGGTGAAAATTTGGTCCGTTGTAAACCGACCCTCCATGAAGATGATTTGGGATAGTACTTTGAAGGTGGCATGCAGGATAGTGATCGCTCGATAGTTCTCACAATCCAGCTTATCGCCTTTTTTGTAGATAGGGCAGATAACTCCGTCTTTCCACTCCACCGGTAGTCGTTCCGTATCTCAAATCTTGACAATCAGTTGATGCAGATAGCCGGCCAACTTGTCCGGGCCCATTTTAATGAGTTCCGCTTCAATGCCATCCTTTCCCGCTGGATGGCTTCTATAACTTCCTTTATCGATGGGGATCATCTTCGTTGCTTGCTACATTGGTGTGGTCACTTCCTCTGCTGGTGACCTACTAATTTTATATAGGGTTTGGCAAGATCACAGCTTAATGAAAACTATTTTGTATAAAATATGTATGTCACTTAACTTTAAAATACGATAATACGATGATTACGAAAAAAAACAACAGCAAAACTCATGCACACCAAATCCTCAAATGTATCAGACATAAATGCACTTTTAATTACTTTAAATCTGGAGCGTCGGAGACGCCGCACCAAGCGTCAACAGTGCTCCCATTCGAACCAAAAGTGACATTGTTCATTGCAGCTGTAAAAAGAAAGAGGATTTCATCTAAAAATTAAAATCAAGGTCATCAATCCAACCCACGTAGACAAGCTTTTTTCTTACTTTCGTAAATATGTAGTTCATTAGCTCTTTACATGCGTTGCATTATCAATAACATAAAAACTACGAAATTATATTCAATGTGAAAGCCGCGTGATCTCAAGCACACTTAAAAATAAACACTGTACAGCAACTGCAACAGATTTTATCGTTGCGACTATGCAGAGAGAACAGAATAAAATTTGAATCAATTTCCACAAAGAAGTACGATCTTTACAAGTTTTGAAATAATTGCTGAGAAATTTTTCATTCTCGTGGTCTACGGCGGCGTCGATCGGGTAGCTCCCGTCATGTGTCCGTTATTGTTCACTGAGCGCTAACATAAGTGAAAATGTAAATCAAGAGCCCTCCTCGACTGAAAAAAAATAACTAGACTTGCAATTGAAACAGCAGACAATTAAAACAAAAAAAGACATTGCATGCATAAGATAAGATCGGAGCTCTCTGACTAGTAAACACCAACAAGTGGGTGGGATGTTTAGTGCGTATAAAGGATAGGCCAAGAAAGTATCAAATTGCTTTTGTAAAAAACACTTATTAATAAAAAGTAATCTAAGAATAGCTAATGTAGACGCGGTTAAGATCCTAAGAGTGACTCTTAGCTAAAATACAATTGTCGGGTTCAGTTAGAAATGTTTTGACATGTGCCTGCTGATAATCAGTCAGATCGGTATGTGATTAAAATTAAGGGCGCTTATTGATTCAATGAAGAAAGCTCTTAATTTTTGTTATCTTTCGAAACCACACCTCATTTTCAAATTTACGTTGAGAATATTTGTTCATGATCAGTAATATCATTGTTTCCTTTAATAATGTTTCTCTCACAAAAGGCGGCGAACAAAAATAGCAACTGATTATCAGCTCACTTAGTCCGCTTGAAGCACCAGTTCAAACGAACGCACTGCAGCACTGCTTGTAAATAATTTGTTTAAATAAAATTAATTACGTGTCAGAAGCATTGTAAATGCTTCCTTCTCGTACCCCGTGGTTGATTCTGTTCTAGAAACTCTAACTGCTCGTAGCTGTGTACTAACATCATCAATCGCGTTTTATGACTCCACTCAGTGACCCCTGAAGCATTGTTATCAAGAAAAGACGCGCAGACAAACGGGAGCACAAGTGAAATATAGACCGGTAACATTGTTTACTTTCTACGGCCGAGCTTGTTGTTGATCGCCATTGACAGCAATTAGTAACACGTGAAGGGTATCAGGGTATCAGTAACGTGGCTCAAGCAGCACGTTGTCCAGCGTGTATCTAACCAGCGAAAATCGATTACCAGAGATACTTAATTTATATACGCTGCAGTATTGAAAATTTGGAGTATGTTTAGTTCAAATTTGCGTGATTTTCAATTTTAAAATCATCGAAAAGAAGTGAACAGTAATACTTTCTGATCCCGCTTATAAAATAATATTGTCCAATTTTGGGAATATGCTTTTCTTTTCTTAAACTAGCTTAAAAGCTAATTACGAATATTTGATTTACAAATTATTGCAGTGATTAAGTATTTTTAATAAGAAATATTGCATCGAGATAGTATTGAGCATCACTGAGTGTACAAGCAAATATGACAAGCATGTTATCACCGTCTTGTTCGTAACCTTCGAACTATGAATTAGCTTCGCTTTGATAAGCAAAACATAAATTACAGTAAATTTATGAAACGTGTGTGAATTTCTGTGCTGCGCGTTTCAACTTGTGGCACACTACCTTCCACCATGATTCAGTGATTGCTAACAATTTTTGTACCACATTTCTACTTTCAGGCTGCAGGAATCGACCTAAAGGAAAACCTCGCCGCTGGCGGTGCACCATGGCCTTATCCCTCCGTCTATCATCCTTACGATGCCGCCTTTGGTTACCCCTTCAACTCGTAAGTTTTTAATTAAATTTATCAATATTTTACGCCGATGTTAGTCTGCTATTCTCCCTTACACTAGTAAAGGGATACTTTGCCAGAAGGAAATGATGACGATGATATGGAAATTCGTTGTACCGCCTCGAGGAACAACCTTCCGTCCGAGGCAACAACAGAAAAAAACAGCGAAATATTTTTTTCGAAGAACACATGTTTCTTCCTCGCTGGTTCATGTACCATGATTAATTAATTTCCTCTCGTTGTCGTCTCATTAGTGCGCACGAAACAAATTAAAAGGATTCTCGTTATAAAATTACGACAAATTCATAAATATGTTTTACTTGCCAGCAACGAGATGGTTTTCGCTGAATGCTACGCAAATACCTGCCCGCCAGCGTATCGAGCTATTCATGGTTTTAATAAATTACCGACTGAATCCGATAAAACAAACGAGTCAAAATGATATGTTTATTAGACCGTACCTCAAAGCGGAAAACACGTCCCACTAAAGCGAACCAAATGATATGCGACAGAAAGAAAATGTTTGACTTTCGGAAGCCTCTCTGATCTTTGCCGAGTTGTTTTCTCTGCCGTCAAACAAGCTGATGACAAATTTATGACTACTTCGAAGAGTTTCTGTGATGTCATTTGGGAAATGCTTTTTAAAGGCAGCGGCATAGTCGATTTGAAAAGTAGGAAACCGTCGTCGTCTGTAGGTCACACGGATCCAACCGTTTAAGCTCATTCGGACCACCTATCTCCAATAACCTTTGATCAAGTCACACTGCCTACCATGCCATTACCTTCCATTCCGACTTCGCTTTCCATCGATCTTC